>NC_142212.1:8947205-9098720 GCF_049639895.1 Pseudopodoces humilis | reverse complement strand
TGCACTGGTTAAGTAGAAAGGACCACAGGCAGTCCTTAAATGGTGCTCATGTGCTGGGAGAACACATGGGGATTGTTAAATCTTCAGTTCTCTGAAGTTTCTCTTATCAACTTACCTTCGAGGAATCTCTTCATCAGCATATTTGACAGTGATCATGTAGGGTCCCTCCTGCATAGGGGTGTACACCACCGTGTGGGTGCCATCTCCATTGTCTACCACATTAACAGGTCCCACGACACCTAAAAAAGCAACATATGATTTTCTCAGCTATGCTATTAAAATACAGTCATTTGCTGCACAAAGCTACAAGATGCATTGCTTATTTAGAGCTGGCAACAGATTTCAATGTTTGTTTTTTTTAAATGAAAGCAACAGGCATGGATCAATGATCAGTTTCCCTTATTTTGTATTCAAAGCCATTGATGTGAGATAGATTTTTTACCCACTGCTCTCTGGGCTTCCATCTTCTTGCTGTAAACAAAAGCTACCATGAAAATACTGGAGAAAGATCTGCCTTTCGGTACAGTCTAGGTCAAGAGCAATTGCTCAAAGTGCATTGAAGATCTTTTGAGAGAGAAAACAAGTAATGCTTTTAATTGTCTGAACTGTCATTTACAAGATTACTTATTATTACTGGGATTCACTGCACAGAATTGAGCCCTGAAGCCAGTTGGTGTGTAGCATTCACCAGCTGAGTCTTTCACAATCAGGTGTTCAGAAAGGCAGGATTGCTGCCTAGGCAGGAACACCCTGCAAGCTGCCAAAGACCTAAGAAAGCAGAATCAATTATTTCAATTTGCATTAAGATAAATCTACAACAGATTATATGACATATCAGTTCAGATTAACACACAAACCAGTCTACAATTACAAATTGGCTTTAAAACACAGAAAGGATTATCAGTAAAGCAAGCACAAAAGAAACGTATATAGTTGCCATGCACAGCCTAAAAGCAACACCGTTGGTTCCCACTCCCTCCTGCAGATGATTCTTGCTGTTGCCAACCGCATTTCCAAGAAGCAGAATTGCCAGTAGTTACTGAGAGTTCAAACCTGTCTCAGTGCCACCCTTTGGACCATCTTTAAAGAAATCTGAAATTGCTTTCAATGGGGAGCGCCATCCCGGGGAATCCATCGCATCCGCTAGAATTAAAGAAGTGTTACCTGCAGGGAACCTGCACAGCAAGACCTGACACTCCATTGGGGAGACAGCTCTCACCTCCCAGCAAGGTGAGACTTCCATCCAACAGGTACTTGCTGCCAAGATACTGTGCCACTGGGACACAGCTTTCTAGGTTAATGCAAACACCATTAATGCTATCACTCAAGGGCCTTGCTGCTCTCTGGGGACCACTGAGCAATTTCACCACGGTTCAGAGACTTCTGTGATCCACTGACACAGGTTTCCCAAGTCACTGTTCACATGTTAGACTTTGGATTTACTTTTTGATGTCTAAGACTTAACACACCATTGTTCACTGGTGATGGTTACTCATATCACTTCTCCCAGCCCTGCAGATTAGGTGATTAGGCTAGAGCCATCAAAGATACTGTCCAAAGCAGCACTACCTAGGATACAGCTCTCCTTTCACAGCATGACATGTGGGTCAGCTGCCAAGGGGCACATGACAGATGAACAGGACCAGAGGGAAATGCTCATTTGAGTGGCATCTCCACCTTTGCAAGTAGGGCCAGGACTATGCCCAAACACAGATATGGGCACAGCCAGATAGAATACTTTGGTTCTTACCTCTGGGACCCGTCACCAGCACTTCAAGAGGTGCTATTCCTGCCTTGCTGGTGTCTACAGTAAAGGACTGGGGGATTTTGGCTCGAACAGCTGTACCCAGACCTGGTCCTGCTATCTTCACCTTGCTGGGATCCACAACATCCTTCACAGGAACCTTGAATGGACTGCCTGGAAGTTGACATAGTGTTAAACACAAGGTTAACAGTTACAGAGAACAAGAGATCTTTTTTCTCTACTTTTCCTTAGGCGTTTTTAAAATTATCCCTCTGCTGCAGGCAGGAATGACAACCCCACAGTCTCCACACCACCCCTCTGCTTCTGCAAAAGGCAGAAGTGTAATGATGGTGCTTCTACATTTTCACAGAATTTTGGACAACAATTCTGTTGTGACCCATCTGCTTCTCACACCTCAGGAAAAAAAACAAACGTGAAAGAAATCAGAAGTGTGAATGAAGCATCATGGAGGCAACACATTTCCTTATATCTTACTAAGTTCAGTATGTCAACAAAGAGAATGGGAACAACAGGAAACATCCTCTCTTACTGCAGAACAGGATCTTTAATGCATCCACATACCAATTTTCATTACCTACAGTACTACACACCACTTGTGCATAATATCAGTTACTTGTCAAGGGTTAGTGTCCCTTTTCCTGTCCCACTCATCTATACCCATTTGAGAAAATGCCACTGCTATTTCTGCCTGAATTCTGAGGAAAATCACATCAACATCCTACAGCACAAGGGAGACGCAGCCAACTGAGAACTCTGAGTCCATAGTTTGACTTCTTCCCTCTTCTGAAATCCACTGAGCAAAAGCTCTTACCAGGAATATGCTCTCCCCCATACGTGATGTTAACATCGTAATCTCCTGGAACATAAGGAACATACTCGGCACTGCAGCTCCCATCTTTGTTATCTTTACAGCTAATTTTAGATTCTGAAGGTCCTTCAACAGTTATTCCAAGGCCACCAATTCCTGCCCCTCTGCAAGACAGAAACACACATTGTTAAGAGTCATCTGTTTTCAAAGCAGCTTTGTAGCCTTCACATGCTCTGATTTTCATAGTTTTGAAAAACGTGTTCAGCCTTCAGAATGTGCTGGCATGCAAAGCTGTTCAGCACTACCTCACTCAAATTTTCCTAGAATTTTCTCCTCAGTAACTATCAATCCCTAATGTCAAATGTTTGCAGAACAGAGTAGATGAGTAGACAGTCATCAGCTGGACACAGCTTGGCCTTTTTATAAACATTTGTACTGAGTTTAGCATTCTACATTGCACATACCACACACTCCTTCCCCCCTCAGATATTCCTTCAAGATCAAACAGGCCTCATCACCTGGTTACAACCGAAAAGGCATTTGGCTGATTTGTGAAAGCTTCTGTAAGTCCAGGTCCTTGTGCCTTCACACGTGATGGATGGCAGCCCTCTGCAACATTCACTCTGAAGGGACTATTTGGTACAGGCACACCATCATACATCACGCTGACTGTGTGCGGACCTGTTAAGAAGAGGGAAACATCTCCTGAATTCCCTAAATATGCGCTTCACTTAACATAATTCTACAAGATGCTACAGACTTAAATGTCAGTATATGGGCAAGAGTTTCCTGTTACATTTCACAAGACTTCACTAGTATTTTGTAACTGAGATTCCATCTACACACTGTTCTTCTGAAGACAAGTTACCGTAAAAGTCAGTTCTTCAAGTTAAAATTCTGCTACTTCCAGCAGAATTAGCTCCTCTACTGGCAGACCTCTTGCAAAGATGCCAAGAAGTTACTGGCAGACCTCGGGGGTTTGCCAAATGAAAGTGGCAGAAGAGCTGCTTGCTCTTGGTTTTTCCCTTTCAAGCTAAAGAAAACAAGCCCCAGGGTTACCCTTTTCAAATGGTGTGTACTCCACTGAATATGTTCCATCGGCGTTGTCTTGGATGAGACAGTCTGTGGGGGAGCCAGATGGGCTCGTGATCTGTGTCCTAATGTGGTCACCACCAGCCTTTGTTAGAGGTCGAGCATCCACAGTGAACTCAGTTGTAGCTTCTCGGAAGACATCTACAGGAAATGTTTTGAAGAGTCACTTCAAGAAGTGCATATATTCCAACAACAAAACATTTGGTGAAGCAGCATGACAAACAACTTGTTTGGGAACATGAGACTCCTGTCTGTCCAAGGATCACCATGGAAACACGCAAGGCTTTTAAAACTTTCAAAGCTCAGAATAGTCAAAAAGGACTGCAAGTCCTACAGATTCTGATAAGAGAAGTTAGTCTCACCTTTTCCTTCGACTCCTGGCCCAAACACTTTAACTCTGCTTGTGTCCACAGCTGGCTCCACTTTGACCCGGGCTGGGAACTTAGGCACCTGCTCTCCTCCATATCTCATCTTGATGGTGTACATGCCAGCTAGGAGTGGCACATAGGTAATGACATAGGTCCCATCTTTGTTATCATCGATCTGGACCTCAGCTTTGGAACCAGTATCTGACACCATGTCCACCCGCAGGTCCCCAGGACCAGCTTCTGTGCAGTCGACATTCAGCAGCCCTGCCTCGCCTACTTTACCACGCTCCAGACCTGGGCCTGTAGCAATGACTTTAGAGATATCAAATGGCATTTCTATATCTGCCTTAAAGGGCGAACCAGGAATGTGAACTTCTTCAAAGAGGATGTTTACAAAATACTCTCCAGGCTTCGTAGGGAGGTAGGAGACAGAGCAGGTTCCATCGCCGTTGTCCGAACATTCAATTTTAGCTTCACACGGACCTTCTACTGTCAAACCCAAACCTCCAGTTCCTGCCCCTTTGGTATCTATTGTAAATTGGGCTGGTTTTCCAACAAGGCCCCCTCGAAGACCTGGACCATGAGCTTTCACCTAAAAGAGAATATGCAGTTGAGTTAAACAGCCTTTTCCATGTTATTGCCAGAAGACTTCCTAGTTAGACTTGCTTGTATGTTGGATTTGATTGACAGACTCTTAAAAATACACAGAAAGCACTGTATCCTTTGACACTCAGCCCATTTTTACTGTAAAGCTGGTACTTCTCCTCCAAAGAGGTTTCTAGGTAAGGATATCTATAATCTCACCGTAGCTGTTTTTATATAGCCATGGGAACTGAAAGGTAGAAATTTTAAAGTAATTGATGGCTGTACACGCTTTTCTTTAAATATATTTCCCTAGGAAAAAAAACATCTTAATACATCAGAGATGCTTATCAGACAGACTTCAGTTAAATTAGGAGCAATGCTTAAATTTGCCACACTATGGCAAGCAGGATGCTTGCCATATTTTTGATTAGTTCAATTTTTTATTTTTTTTTTTAAATACAGTGTTACAGGAATGAATTCTACAAGTCATGGAGGCTGCAAAAGGAATCAATGAGCACTCTAAGTAATGATGTTCCTCAGTATGTTTTGGCCAAGACCAAGCCAAATCTCATGCAATAGCCCACAATTCAATTTTCAGGTATCAGTTGCTGTTACAGCCCTATACTGTTCACTTACCTTGGAGGGGTCTGGAGGTAACGTGGCCTCCACAGTGTAGGGGCTCCCTGGGATCGGGTTACCATCATAACTCACATCCACCACATACAGTCCTTCTTCCCGTGGGATGTATTTTGCAGTGCTGCACTCCTTACCCAGAACTGGTTCCACAAGACATGGCACAGCTTTCCTCATAGGACTGGAAATATTAACCTCCAGTTTACCTTGCCCACCAGCTCCTTTGGTATCAATTACAAATTCCTGATCCTTCCCAACTTCCACTCCTGAAGAAGACAAAATCCATATTACATTACTTAACATCAGACAGCAGTCCAAGGAATCTCCCATGCACACATCACTGAGGGAGCAGCTACTGGCAGAGCCCTGCCCAGTCTGCATTCCTTCGAAGGCAAAAAACCCTCCCAAGCCAAACAAACAAAAAACCCAAAACAAAACAAAAACCCAAAAACAAATGCTTTGGTTAATTGACACTACAAAGCTACAGGGGAAAATAAGCCTGTAAGGTGTGGTCTGATAGTATCAGAGGCTCATTTCAGGAAAGACACAATATTTCACAGCCTTAAGTTCTTCCACTTTCAGATAACAAAAAGACTGTGAATGACACTGTGCATTGTAACAGTTTGATGCATTTGAATAGCTGTCTATCCCTCAGGGAAACAGATTTCATAAGTGAGTGCTCAGCCTGGTGAAGCCTCCAGCTCTGCTCACCACAAAGGACCAAACCTCAAACACATTTTCTCCACATTACTATGTAATCTTAGCAAGAAAGGAAAAAAAGAAAAGGAAATCCAAATTGAAATTCAGTCCTCAAGAGGACCCTCTAAATAAGTGTGGTCAGGTTATAAAGTTGGAGCTGGTTGATCCCCAGCTGTAGCAAGCTAAAAAGGAGATTGTTTTGCCTACTCCTGTTCCAGCAGGACATGTTGGCTATCACCCAGACTCCAGAGACCCTTCAGAAGCTTCCAGCCCACGGGTACTTACTGTTTTCGAGTCCATTGACTCTAACTTTGCTTAGGTCTAGAGGAGCAGCAACGCCCACCGTGAAAGGGCTTTTAGGGATAGGATCACCACCATAAGTTACCAAAACCTTCATTGGACCCTAGTTGGAGAATTTGCATGTTAGCTCAGTTCCTCACTTTGCACAGACACACCAAAACCCAAGCAGTACAATACCAACTTACCTCTACTATCTGGCCACAGCCAAGCTTACTGGTTTATGGACACTAAAGCTTTCACACCACTGCAGCCCTTCCTTCAAAGTACTAAATGGTTTTTATTTAATACAGGAAGAGCAAAAAAGACAGTTCTTTCCAACCTTTATTAGACTATATTCAAGCTGCCTGGCAAAGCCTCCAGCTCAGGCTGGCTCCCACCCTCCCAGAGCTCAGACCCGACAGCTGAATGAACGTCCCACTGCTCCAGACCAGGTATCCCCTTCCACCACATGGAGAGGCCAAAGCTAAGAGGCCATATTATTACAGCATCTGAAATACCAGGGGTTTAAGCTCTACAAGTCAGAAAGATTAATGCTCTTGTGTATTTTGGCTGGAATGCTGCACAGCCACGGCAAGCTCCAGCCCGTGATGTGTGTTCCTTTTATTCTCTCCTACCGCAGTCCATATTTTAGCTATATTCACTGTTTGCTTACTTTTCATTCTTGGCCAGTTTTGCTCAAAAATGAAATAATCATGGATGTTTCATGCAAGCTAGTTGAATAGCTTTCCATGATTATTTTTGGTTGTTTCTAGAAAACACACACACGGGTAGCTGTAGCAACACCACGAGATAGATAAGGCCAAATAAACAGCATTAAACCAAGGCTGCTCTGTGACTGACGCTGCCCCTCAGGAATTTAACTACCTACTCCATCCTTCCCCTGCTCTGAAGAGTTCACTGTCCCATTCACAAGCTACTGCTTAGGAACCTGAGAAGGACAGAGTCCAGGAAAGACCTCTGTGCTCACAGCATGGAGGGACAATGAGGCTACTCTAATTACTGAGCAGTCTATTTTCATCTCTTTTTAACCATTGCTCTCCTGCCACTGCTATTTGCAAGCATCTCCTGTAAGCCTACAGCCCTTCCATGAACCATGGTACTTCTCCAGATGGAAGACACAACTGGAAAACCTGGTTTGGGCAGCCTGGCTTGTTTCATCAGTGATTTTCAGGTGAAACACAGCAGTCTGGTACTGATCATGAACGCACAGAATATAGAGGAGTGCTCCGTTCTGCATACCAACCCTGACTAAACAAGCCAAAGCCTTTCCAAACAGGCACACCAGCCACATCCTGAGATCATGCAACTGCTTTATCAAAAAACAAATGCTAGCTCTATGGTGCTTCCAAGAATTCTGAACAAGCATTATCAGCTAAATAACACTGCAGTCTTCTTTATCAGTTCACTCTTATATAGCTTCATTCAAGGAAGCTGGGGCAGATGACCTAGTAGCAAATTTGGTTGCTCAGGAGAACAAGAGCAGCAAAACACTAAAATCTCAGCACCAGAGCACCTATGTCCTCAGAAATATGAGATTTGTGCATTCTGGTGTTTAGTGGCCCTTTACAAACATACAAGTACAGCATAAGGAAAAATACTTCTAGTTAGTAGGAGTTTCCACTTTCAGCCCTTTAATGGTGCTGCTAGAAAGGCACCAACTTCATCACTTGCCTACTGGGAACTAGTGCAGCATCACCCAAACTCTTCTTTTTGTCCCTGCACTCCACCTCCTTTGACACCAGCAGCTTGCCACAATCCCAACCTGCAGGACTCTGGCAGCTGGGGCAGCAGTCAGCTCTATTATAAAGTCTGGGAAGGTTTGCCACCTCTCTCCTTCAATTGATAAGGTATGGAATGACAATGTGAGCTGTGTGCTACTGTGTCAGTATCTCCCTCTGCCATAGAAAAGAAAGCAGTGGCAAGCTATCAATAACTACACCAGAAAAACTGCTTTCCAGCTCCCATTGTACTGCAGGTGTTTGGGATCCTGGGGACTAGGATACCCTGGCAAGTTTTTTCTGCTTTTCCCTCTGTGCACAGGTACTAGGGAGGGAGGCCATTGCACTACAGCAACATGAGTTGTTCACTCTTGTACTGCTACACGAGTCAGACCTACCTGCTGTATGGGTGTGTACCTAATAGTGTGGGAATAGTCATAGTTGTCAATGATATCCAGATCCATCACTGCCTCTCCTGGCACAGAGCTGCTGAACTGAACATCCAGTGGTGCTTTTCCAGCTCCCTTGGTGAACACAGTGAAGTGTGTTGGTTTGCCATTTTCCACACCTGAAGAAAAATGTTAATTCTAATTTACATATGGCTCACACACAGAAACTCTTCTCAAGAAGCATTCAGTACCCATAAAGCCCAGTCAAGCAAAATGCCAAGGGAAAGGTATTATTTCCAACTGCCTGACACCCCACCCTGCTGCTGCATCCCAGCAATTCTGAGACAGGCTGTCACCATCCTGCAACAGCTCCTCATGATCCAGTACTGGTCACACTACATGAACCCAGCTCTCACCAGTTTTGTTCAGCCCAGGTCCCTCAGCTTTCACTTTGCTGGCATCGTGGGAGGGGTCCACTTTAACTCTGAATGGGCTGGCAGGAATTTCCTGCAACAGAAACAGAACTCCAAAAATAACTAAGTCACTCTTCACTAGTCAAAATTAAACAGATAATAATTTAAAGATAATTCTACTCTTAATTCCAGCATCTTGAGTAAAATTTCACCTCACTTAAACATTGCCTTCTGAGTACTATAATTCAAAATATAGGGCAAAGTTAACAGCTGGAAGTTTGTCCCTCTTTTTTATTTTTAAGAAAAGCTTTTTCCGCTGTTTTCCTTGAAAAGTCACTTAGGCTTTTTTAGAAGGCAGCCTTGCCCCACCATGGAGACCACACTCACTATGCCAATCCAACATATTACACAAACTTCAGTGTCCCTGACGAACCCCTCTCACTTGCATACATGCAAGTATTACAAAAGAAATTTCCATTTTTCACACTGTTACAGAAACAGTGACCAAACCAAGTGCATGTGAGCTGATGTTGAAAGAGCCAGATGTGAACTGGCAAATGCATGGTGAGCAAAGAAACATCAGGCTGCAAAATGAAGATTACAAACCTCTCCTGCAAAAAGCACTTTAATAGTGTAGCGCCCGGCGGCAGGTGGCGAGTATTTCACTGTGAATGTATCATTAGCATTGTGGATGATGTCAAAATCTATGTCCTCTTCCTCACTGCTGACCACACGAGCATCACACTTAATTCCAACACTGACATCACCTAGGAAAAGCAAATGGAGGTTTTGCTACTGGACAGCACAGACATTGCCAGCCAAACAGCCAGACCATTTCCATTTCTAGCTGTCTGAGTTACTGTGTTAACTAATGTAACAGATCAGATCACAATTCACTGCAATGTTCTGCTTCCCAAGGTTTTTCCACTAAATAAGGAAAATCAGCATGGAAGAGTATATAATCCTCTCCTTGCATGACCTGTGATTCTCATACTACAGAACAGCCCAGCCTGCTTTTACCTTCTCCTGCATCTGTGCAGTCCACAGTGAAGTGGGTCGGCTCACTTGCTTTCAGGCCAGTTCTCTCCACGCCAGGTCCAAACACTTTGACTTTCTGAGGATGACTCCCTTGACCTATAAGGACCTACACAAACTCACAAGGGTCAGGATCATACATCTCTGCTAAAATTGAGATCACAACCAAGTCAGAGCATTGCTTGGAGAGGAGCTATAGGATAACAGATGCAAATGAATGGTCCCAAATCTCTCAGGCTGCAGCTAGGCTGATAGGAGACCACCAGTGAGTTTGTAAAAACAGAAAGATTCATACAAGTGGATAGACTTCTAAAAAAAAAAATGGAGCAGGACACACCTCTTTGAAGTTCACAGAAGGGTTTTATGATCCTAGCTGTACTCACAAGTAGTTGTGAGCACTACAGTCCTATTTGGCTAGAACTAAGAACTACTCATCTCTGTACTTACCCTAAATGGACTATTGGGCACATTGGCTCCTCCCCAGACAACAGAGATTGTATGTTTGATTGGTTTAACTGGCACATAGGAGCAGGCAAACACACCATCAGGCTTGCTCTTTATCTGGATATCAATAGGGTTTCCTTCTCCATCCTAAAAAGCAGTAATACAAGCAGAAGGTTCAGGTACTTCAAAAATGTTTGCATAGTTTGAACAGCCCTAGACTGTTCCAAAATATGTCAGGTTTTTGTTTTTTTTTCCCCCACAACTGCAGTTCAGAAATACTGAAGAAACATGCAATTTACACTCCTGTAAGTCTTCCTCATCTAACACTTGATCATTCATACACCATCCTACAACATATAGTAAATTCACAGGCTCAGAGACACTTCAGTGCTTCCAAATGACATCTCAAGGAAATTACACCTTACTTTGCTTACTTTTCCTTCCAAGTAAGGAAGCAAAGCCATGTACTTCATACACTTCAGAGCAGTCACTTTGTCTTCGGTTGTTGCCTGACTACATTACACAGATCAAAGCACAGAGCTTTGACTGAATTACACATGCCCAGAATTAAGTGGTGTGTGAGTAGAAATACTTAAGGCATTTTTCCAAACAGTATTAAAGCCCTTTTGCTGCAGTTTCACACAGCTGCCTTTGGGTTTTTACCTGTGCATACATCTTCAGAGGTGCTTTCCCAGCATCCTTGGTTTCAACTGTGAACTCAGCAGGATTGTTCACTATGCAGCCAGTCCTCTCCAAGCCTGGGCCATAAGCCTTCACCTATAAGAGCACCTCAAGAGTATTAGCTTGCAGTTCAAAAAGAGAAACAAAACTAAGTGATTTATGTATGAAGACCTGCCCCTTCCACAAACCCCATGAAGCATGCAATACTACTTCAGCAAGTTTTCATTACATTAAATCAAAACCACAACAGTGTTATTAGAAAAAGCTGGGGAATATCTGGCTGGATAATATCTCAGCAAATTCAGAGCTTTAAGCAGAGGCAGCTTAAGAGTCTACTACCAGAATCCTTTAGAAACATCTCTGCTGTAGTTACCTCAAAGACATGCTATGCCATGGGTGAACTCCTATGCCTCACCTTATCCGCGTTGAAGTCTCCTGAAGCTGGTCGAATGAAGGCCATGTAAGGGCTGTCTTTTATGTCCTCATCATCGCACATGATGTGCACAGCATATTCACCAGGCTCTTTGGGCCAATACTTCACATCACATGAGCCATCATTCTTGTCATCACACTCAATTTTAGCCTGAGAAGGGCCTTCTATTGCAAAGCCTGAAAAAGGAACAAGTAGGTTCCTCATGTTAGGTTTGTGGTGGCCACTAATTTAACACCACTTCCACAAATCGCTTTTTGTTAGCCATAACCATGCCTGATCTCTCAGTCACCCCCCCTTCAGTAATATAGGAGATAATCCATCATCCATCATTCCCTTCTGCATCTCATCCCACAAAACCAGATTAACACTCTATCACACACACTCCTGTCTCTAGGACTTGCCTTTCATACTCTGATGCTTATGTTTAGACCGCAATGTCCTACAGACATGTTTTTTTTACTGTTGGGAAACCTATTGTTTCTCATGAGTTTGCTGCTAGCATTGCAAGATACAAATATTTCAGGGAAACTAAATCAAGTAACGTACCAAGAGAGCCAACTTCTGTGCCAATGGACTCGACCACAAAGTCGGCTGACTTGCCCACAACTCCCTCATGCAGTCCTGGCCCCCAGGCTCGCACTTTCTGAGGACCTGCTTCATGACCCACCTGAACTTCAAAGGGACTACCAGAGAAAAACAAAGCATTAGAAATGCTATTAGAAACTGTGACAAATACAGAATCTATGTTTTCCCCCAGATATTTTAATGAGGCTTTACATTGGATTTTCCAAATTAATAGATGCTACCATGTGGTGGCACAGTGCCCAGCAGTGTCTTTCTAGCAGAGGTCATCCAACCCATCACATGCTTACATCTTCTACCACAAATCCTGAGTGTCAAATACTTGCTCTGCTTGCTATAGCTGTGGACACTGAAGTAATAGATCCCTTCAAAATCTTACAGCAAAGTTCAAGCTGCATGATCCACCATATTTTATAAGGTTTTTTTATTCATGATTTTGCATTAGAAAGACTGACGCAAATCACCCTTCAGAGTTTTGTCAAGCTGCTGCAGCCAGAAAACAATCTGTTAAAAGTAAAATGGTACAACAATTTGCCACTAACTTGTCTCCCCAGTGCTTCTTCAAAAATCAGTTTTAAAAATTTAGAAGCCCACCAACTACACAACCCACTGAAGGATACAAAAATGCCCAAAAAGCTACTTTTGACTCACCTTTTTGGGATGTTTTGCCCACCCCATGTAATTGTGACAACGTACTTCCCTGGCGTGGCTGGATAATATTCAAATGCATATAAACCATCCATAAAGCCTTTTTGTTTCACCAACTCCTCCAAGCCCTCTGTTGAAAGATCAGTTCAGCATTGAACTTAACAGTTTCCATCCTGCTTTCAATTACTCAGACAAGTTCATGTTTTCTAGTATTTATTTTAGCTAGCAAGAATAAATTTCTTCCACCAGGAAAAAAAAAAAAAAGGTCAGGTTATAAGGAAGTTAGTTCTAGCTGCCCTCTAGGACTAAGACAGCAAACACTTCCAGAAGAAATACAGCAGAAAGTATTTTAGGTTACCAGACTTAATAAGTTCCCTTGTGTTTTATTTTCTTAGTCTGCAGTATGATGCATGTCATATGTTAAAACAAAAAAGCCTAACATTTGTCAGACTTTGTAACCACAAGTATGCAGGGAATGCCTACTTTTCATTTTCTTCAAGATGAAGAATTCAGGAAGAAAAGCTTAATACGCTAAAATTTACATTGATACGCCTGTTGCTTTTTTTCCCCCCAGCCTCATGAAGCCACACAGTCAGAGCTCTGTGTGTGTGGAGGAGGTGAAGGAAATACAATGCACCTTTGAATGCTGCTCCAGGTGGGGGGAGGTGGCGGGCTCAGAGTACCACACAGGGACTGCCGCTGGCAGCCACAGGAGCCAGCAGCCCCTGTGCTCCCTTCCTCGCACAGCCTGCCAGGCAGAGAGCCACATGCAGAGCTCAGGACCAAGGGATCTGGGGATGGATCCTCACAGATGGTCTCTGTCAGCTTGGGTTCCTTTCCTCCTCTGCTTGTGTGCCCAAGCAGCTAGTGCAACCAGGAATACTGCTCTGAGCCATTCCCAGCTTTATGAGAGCAGGATTTCCATCTTGCCAGACCCTGGAGTGTGACTTGCTTCCACAGTCTGGATGAAGATACAATGTGTACCCATAAAGCTTAGAGGCCACAGCAGGCAGATACACGGGTTTCCTCAGTTTTGCTAACCGATGCATTAAAATGGAAAGAACTAAAACCAGATATAATCTTACCCAGCCCTGCACATCAAAACCTCCCCAATAGACACAAAGTACCAATAAACCCTTCTGAAATGTGGCTTTTTATACAGATCCCATCAGGTCCATCAGGACACCATCTCCTTCCTGCTCTTCCTTTTCCCAGGCTCTGCTCCTCCCCCTTCTCTAAAACACATGCACAGCACAGATTCACCCCAGCACTCACTTGGTCCCTTTATAGTCACTCCAAGATCTCCGCTCCCTGCTGCTCTTGTATCAACCTTGAAGTCGGCCGTCTCCCTGATACGGACACCCTTGGGCTGCAGACCTCGACCAGTGGCACGACAGGCGTTGGGGTTGCAGGCTGCAAGGCAACTTCAGGCATTACTACTGTCTCTGATCTCAACATACAGGCAGCCTAGCCAGCCTGGGACAACCTTTAGTTTAATGTTGACTCAGGGCAACCACAGCTTAGCTTTTAACACAAGCTTATAGCATTAAGGCAGACAGACAGGAGTCTGCCCAGCTGCTGTCTATGCCCCCCAGCTTTTAGGCAGTAGTGCAGCCAGGCAACACTGACCCCTTCCAAGACCATTTTATAGAATGACTGCAAACACTGAAGCCCTGCTGCTTTCCAATTCAATGCCAGTTATCAATACAAGACTTTTCCATAGCTATCACATAAGAGATTATTTACCACAGACACAACCTTCCTGACGCCTTTCGCGTTGAGGCCCACTGCAGTGTGGGGTGAACGGTCCCTTTTGCAGATAAGCCCCAGTGAACAGTATTATTCTGCTGGTCTTTCAGAAGCACATGACTGGGATAACTGCTATTAACAAAGCTGAGTTTTGCCTATGCTTTGTTAAAAGATGCTGCATCAAATCCCCCTTGCTTGTCACAGTTCACACTTTCACAGAGGCAAAGTCACCAAGCCTTCTGCAGACTGAAGCAGGGTGGGGCAGGAGGTTACACATGGCTTAGGCTTATCTTGGCCTCTTTACTGCAAGCACTTCTCTGGGCCTGCAGAGTGGCTACAGAAATTACACACACTTAGGAATAGTTTTCATTACACAATCCCAGCTGTCATAAGGTTTTCAACACCAGAGACCTGGGAGGTTTCAAGAGACTTACAAACAACCGCAGCTTCCCAGCACTGTAAACCAAACACGCATTTTCCCCAAGCACACCGTGCTCACAGCAGAAGCACAAGTCTGCCAAGCAGATTGTTAGGTTTTCACTCATTATACAACAGCTTACAGGTTTTCCCCTCACCCCTGCAGCAGCCAACATCGTCCCGTGTCCTACACTGGATGGTGTGAGCAGGGATTGTGTGCCATCTGCCAGCTCTGAAAGCTCAGTGGGGACACACAGGAGCGTGGCTGACGTGGAGTGGGAACAGCTTGCAGAGCACTTATACAGCTGCGTCAGGCAGCTTGTGGTTAAGCCAGTTTCACTGACTGGGTCACACAAAGCTTCAGTTCACTTGCAACTTTCCTCCCCAACCCCAACAAAACCAAAAATCCTTTTGGCTGGGACAAGCTGCAGGCTAGAAGCTTACAAAAGCAAACATGACGGAGCATCCTGCACACCTCTTACCAACTATGAAGCCATTAGCAGTGAAGTCCAAAATTCCACAAATGGAGGGTAGCTCAGGAGAGATGAGCAGAGATCTAAAAGCATAGGAGCACGTAAGGATGGAACAGAAAGCAAATTAGGTGTCCGTTAAGGAGGAAAACAGTAAATACAGTCATTTGAGGAACAAGGGTGGAAAACGGCAAGACACTGCATAGCTGCATAAATTACTCAAAAAAAAAAAATTCAAAGGGCAGCTTAACATTTGTAAGTCTAGGCAGAAAGGAAACTAGCAACAAAAGCCATATTACTGTTAGAGAGCACTGTTTTACCCTAAGAGTACTCAGGTGACCCACTGAAACAGGACCAAGATGTTGAAAGGTACAGAGAATATAAAAGGCATGATCCAAGCATATTCTGTGATCACACTGAAGGAGAAAAGTGGCCATCTACATTTACATGCATTTTCAAAAAACATACCCTCTCCAATGAGAACAGTGCAAGGAGTTTTGGGAATTGCCTCCCCAGCAAAAGTCACTTTGACAATGTGAGGACCAGCTTGAACAGGTTTATAGGTGCAACGGTAGACTTGGTTGCCTTTGTCTTCCACTACAACTTCAGCAAGGCTTCTCCCCTGAGGATCCTCCACTTCCACAATCACATCACCCACACCAGCACCTGCAAAGTAAACAAGCCCAGCTGAGCCTTGGCATCTCCACCAGCACCAGGCACCTTGTTTCAGACTACCACCAGCTGTTTGGGCTCAGCCAGCCATCTTCTGCTGCCCATTCTAGGTACAGCCTCTGCATTCAGCTTTTGCTGACAGCAGTCAAACATTTGAGCAGGGAATGGGCAAGACAGTATGGTGGCATTCCATGAAGTCAAACTGACGGGGCTCTGCTCTGCTGCTCCAGCCACAGGATTTCACAACATAGTGAATGTACATACAGCCTGGTTACCCTATGGATACCATCCTGTGGTACCTCTATCGCAGATCAGCTCACAGCTTTACCAGTCAGTTCAATCTCTCCAGCTTTGAAGTGGTTTAGATTAAGAGATTGAACAAATGAATGCTGGTCTGACAAGGATCCTCTCTGCTGGACTATATGTATTCACTTTTGTTCAGACACCTGCTTCTCTCACATCTTATTCAACTCATCATACAACAAAAACAGTTTTCTATATACTTTCAGAGGCCAGACCTGTCTTTACATGATTCAGACCACTCCCTCTCTCAATTAGAGGTTGAACTAATAATTCCCTCACTATAACCACATTTAATTTTATTCCTAAGCTCCCTCAGGCAGAATGAAATTTCAAATATGCTACTCAGCATATTTTGGTGTTTAAATGCTACAAGTAACTGCCCTAAGTAGTTTCACATTGTTCTAAATGAATTAACATTTGTAGCATCTTATTGACTCATTCCTCTAGGCTACAGCATTGGCCTAATAGCAGGTAACAAATAATGTGATGGAGATGCCCTAATGAAGATAGTAGCCCTCTAATAATTACAATAGAGGTTGAAACCAGTTCATCATTGAAGTATGAACTCAAAGTAAGTAGCACTGCAGCAGGTTCTTTCTGTAGAGCTAAATATAGAACACACTATGCGTTTGCAGATTGCTCACAGTTTATCCTTTACATTTATATTCAACATGTCACATTCCTGTTTAAAATGAGTTGGGAAAAGAAACCAGCCTTTCAAAAAAGAAAAAAGAACTTGACTGCTGTCATCCAGCAAATTCATGGCAAATTTCTGGGTCAGGCTTAGCACCCTCTTGCCCCAGCTCAGCTCTGCACTTCAAATACTTCATACACAGCTGAAGCATTCTGAGCAGCCCAGCTATTATTATTTCACCTATGAGTTTGACAGGGCAGCAAATTCTCACCCACTTTTCAGCATTTTTATTTCTCCGAGGCCTTAGGTTCTCACATTTGAGGAAACTGCAGGATTTCCATCATCACTCATCCTGCTTACCTGCTGTGTAGAGGTCAAAGTAGGTAGGCTTATTGGCAATGTTCCCTGCTGCCTCCAGTCCTGGTCCCTTTGCTGTCACTTTACTTGCATCTCCCTGGGCTTTGTCAACATTCACTTCAAACGGGCTCTTCGAGATGTGCTGCCCAGCAAACAGGACTGAAACCTAGAGACAGACACCATCAGCTTAGACCCACCCCTGGCAGAGGCAGAGCTCAGACCACCACCATAAAGCCAAGCGCAGGGTCAAGCAGGTGCATTTATAACACAAAGACTCTTTCCCTCAGAGGTGAGGGACCATTCATCCCACAACCCTCATCATATCCATGCTAACTGCTGGCCACCTTCTTAAAGTTCTATTGATTACAGAGTCAGGCACACCAGCATGGAAGCTTGAATCAGCATGTGCCAATACAAGGTGGATCTCCATCCAGCAATAAAGTGGGAGCAGAAGTTGCATTTTATCTTTTCAGGCTGGCTGTGGGGACCAGCAACCCTAGGAAGTGTGAAACAATATGATCACCCATTATAAACTTACATCTATGGGCATCCAGGGACAAAGGTAGGGAATCCTTGTCTGCAAAATCCCTACAGTGTACAGTACCACCAGCAAAGAGACCATCTAGAAACATCTGTTGTTTTCATGACAACCCACAAAACCAGCTTTGTGAGTTGCACAAAGTGGCTCAGCTGTAGCACTTGATACCCAAACACAAATGCACTTTCTCCCAACACACACTTCTTTCCCCCTTGAGAAGACAGGAGTCCAAAAGCCAGATGGAGAACTAAGGCCTCATCAATTTAAATTTTCTTCAGGATGCCTGGAGTGACTCTTTACTCATCAGTGAGCCCTCAGGGGCTCATGTTAACAACCTGTAGAGCAGTGTGTCTAGCAAGAGAATACTGGTTATTGACACAAAACGCACCTTGTGAGGTCCAGTAACCCTTGGAACATACTGTACTGAGTAGGTCTTGTTTTTGTCACTGGACGGCGTTATCTTCGCCTAGGAGAGAAAACACATCCATCCTCAAGCTGTGCCTATGCACGCCAGCTGAACTCTTTTCTGATACTGCAATCTATTTCCAGAGTCAGCAATGTTAGACCCTTGTTGCTGTAAGAGCAGGGATCCTTGCTATCCCCCTCTAGCCACATGGAAAAACATCCCATTGGTTTTGTCTTGACAAGAGAGGAAGCAAGCCACTTTCTCCCCACCCCAACCCTTTCCTTTGCTGTTAATTGCTCTAGTGAGGCAGGCCAAAAATGAAGAGACAGTAAGTCCAATGTACAGCTGTATTTTTCTGGAATGCTGTAACATGATCAAGTGGAACACTTGGATAAGAAGTTTCTATAAACACTAAAACCAGCATTTTAACTCAAAATGATTCATGGCATCTAAATAGCTGCTTTAGCCATTCTTGCAGAATGAATAAATGCAGACAGTGATTTAGTGATGTATGTTATCTAAAAACAGGTCAGAGTGTACTTGGCCAGTACTGCAACTACTGGACGCTGGAGTTGTGTTGCTTAGCTGCAGGTAGTGACTTTTTTTCAAGGCAATTATGAAGAAAAGCTTAAGGCTTCTTACACTTTAGATAAACAGTATTTTGCAATTTCTTTTTAGATTACTTATTTGTTAAGAACTCACTTGTGAAAGATGAAGGGTACTGCAAAAAACTACAGCATTCAGACTAATTTGACTTTTCCATACAAGACACTTAACGTACATACCTCCTCTCTGTTGCCTTCTGGATCTTCTATGAAGACCATCAGGTCACCCTGCCCAGCACTGATAGTGTCCACTGTGAAGATGGCAGGCTGCTTCACCATGTTCCCATGAGGCTCAATCCCTGTGAGACAGATACAGAACAGCACATTAGCTGCTGCCACAAAACCTGGAAGACAGTTTGGAGGCTACCCAAAGTCTGTGCAACCTATTCTCCATCAGAATTAGTTTCCCCAGACTCCTGCACGTCATGTCTTAACCATATGCCCAGAGCATGATGCTCACACTAAAGCCTTCCCTCACAATACAAGCATTTTAAAAAATTGGTTGAATCACTGGCACTCAACTCATCTTACAATCTCTGACCAAGTCAGGAACCCAGCTGCTATCTAGATTCGGGTGAAAGCAAGTTACCCTGACAGGTACTGAGGGTCACCCCTGCTGCTGGCAAGTGCAGGGCTGATGCTGACAGCAAATGGGGTATGTGCATTAGCTGCTCTTTAGGAGCTGCTCTGCTTCCCACATCTAAATGCTCAAGTGTGTTGCACCACAGGACAGGTGACTAGAGAAGCAGGAGAGAAATTTCCAGAAGCCTTCAGGTGAAGGCATTACGCTAGAGCAGACAGTAAAAGACTTACTTTAAACAATATCAAAATCTTACTACTCAGTTTCCACTTAACTTTTAATCAGTTTCCTTATTCCCCAGCACAGGGCCTGCTACAGCACGCATTTACCAGCAGGGTTTCATCATCTCCCTGTACACAGTCCCAGGTCATGACATCTGTCATGGTGGTGTCAGACTGAGTGGGTGGAAGAACTTCCCAAAGTTGCTGATTCCAGACTAGCCCAAACACATATACCCTTCCGTCCAAGGCAATTACTCCTTGGCTGATTCATAAAACTGTGGACACTACTAGCATAGCACAATTAGTGGAAAGTGCAAAGTCTGATGGATTATAGAGGAAGTGGTTGTGAACAACAGAATTCCTCAGCTTCTTTATCTTCAGAAAACAGTAACTTGAGAGTAATGCAAGGAAGATCATGTTTTTGCTAGGAAATCTGAGCATTCTGATAAGGTGTTAACAATTGACTTACTCATTCTTTCAAACTAAGACCTAGATTACCATCTAGCTGAAATCTAGCTATGAATTTGCTGTGTGTCTCTCCAGTCCATCCCACAAGCATTAGGATATGGTATTTAAGTTAAGTATCCCACCTTCTGCAAGCACAAGGAGAAGGATTGATTATCCTCCTCTGAAGACAGCTTCAGCCAGGACACCATTAGTTACACCACTTTCTTAGCCTATACGTCATCTTCTAGATGTTACTATCTTATCAGTAGTCTGCTTTGGATGGTTAAGCGAGAACTCCTAGTGCACCACTGATGACTGCACAACCCTGTACATCCCCTCTGCAGGCTCATTTCACCCAGCTCTACACGTGGCTGTCCCTGGCACAAACCCCCACAGTGCTCAGGGTGGTGTACTACAGCTAAGACTCTTGTTAGGAGGTTGTGAAGAGCTTACATGAAAAGGGGTAATAAAAAGAGCTAAGACTGACCCACTTTGTACTTGCACTCATCTTTTTTCTGGAAGCATGAAAACCTGTTTTGCAGCTGTCCAAAAGACCCTGCTCAGCAGAGGACTGAGCCCATTTGCTGATGGAGTTACCTTCCAGTTATGACATATCTTAGCAGACAGAATTATCAGTTAGTACATTTAGTGACTCTGTTTTGGCAATTAACTTCAGGAAAACATCAATCTTTCAAGAAGAGCTACTCACTCTAAAGTAATTTTCATTACAATGGCTCCAGAACAGAACACACATGAAAACACACAACAAAGTAATTCCAGTTTTTGAATGAATAAAAACATGACTAGAGCCAGACTTGACAGACTGAGGCAGGCTGATCAGTCATTTACACATCTGGGGCCTGAAAAATGTGTCTGTGTATTGCTGTTTGCTGTGAAAGGCACCTACAAAGGACGTAAATCCCAAGTCAGATAGGTGCTAACACTCTGACTGCAGCAACTGCTCTTAAGTGCATAAATAAAGTCCATGTCCCTTCATTCCACTAGTTAAGTCCCAATGGAAAATCATGTTTAAAAAAACACAAGCAAATAAGAAAAACAGAAAAAACCAGGAAAGTTTCGTTTCTTTCCATTTCACTCTTGTACACCCAATTCTAAAAAATGCACTCATTCTAAAAATCTTGAAGGACCAACAGCAGCCCACACATGTAAAAAAAAAAAAAAAAAAAAAATTAAGATGGAATGGAGAGCCAAGTGTAATGCTGGAGATGTCTTCCAACATACCAAGCATATTAAAGGTAAAATCTATTACTTATTCAGTTGTGACTATGCACCAATCTAGAATAGAACCTCATCCATAATTATAAGAAATTATCAATTTAAAAGGTCAGTTAAAAATAAGAATGCCTACATAGATTTACAGCTGCATAAGCATCTATGGACAATCAGCAAATTCTGCCATAAGTCCTTCCAAACAGCAAATACAGCCTTTCCAACATAGACTCATCACTGTGTAATGTCTCAAGGGCTACCAACCCATCTCTGTACACGTGCAAAGTACTCAACACTACCAATCAACTCAAGTAAGTAATTTAGAATTAGCCCACTCTAATATACATTAAGTCTGGGAAATGGAAAACTGTCTCTACAGAGCCTGCTGAGAGACAGTGAGGTGATGTTTTTTCCTTCTTTTACAGAGTGCTTCATCACAAGAAGCATTCACTGCTAGATTATCACCCAACAGCAGCGATACTGCTGGCCTGAATTGCACACCAAGGTTATTTTAGCCCCATATCATGCTACTTCTTCCAGCTGTGGATGGGAAGCTGGCAGCTTGCAGAACAGGTTCAGACTGGGGAATTTACATGTTAGAACTAGGAGTGCCTTTTGGACTATATCCATGTATTTCTGAAACCAGGCACCACACCAAGAGTATACAAGTGAAACTTTGAAGTCAGTTACAGTAGGTCTGAAGTTCAATATAAGCAGAAAACCCCACCCAGCTTTCTGAAGAGTTACTGCTCCATGCAGCTTCAGCTCACCAAGTTCTTACCTCTGCCATAAGCCCTTGCTTTCTTTGGATTCAGTTTGGGTTTTAAAGGAGCTCCTGGTTTCAGCTTGGCTTTGGGGAACTGGGACAGGTAAGTCATCACAGAGTGCTCATCCACATCAGGGTGGATAATTTCTTCAGGGGTAATAACCTGAAAGGCAGTGCAATTCAACAGATTGTGCCAGTGCTTGGTTACCGCAAGTCAACACAGAAACAGAACTATGACACAGACTTAAATTTCAAAACTCCCACATGCTAATGGGATTTCTTACATTTACTTTCCCTTTGATACACACAACATGATTTATAATCTCAGGCAAGAAAATCAAGCAGCTCATTATTGTCCCAGTGTGGTTCGGGGGCTTTTTGTGCCGTGATTACTTAGGGGTTCACAGGAGACTGAAAACAGCTTAATGGTATCACAGCAAGACAGCAGTAGTCATGTCTCCCTTGAGAAGTGGCACGGCAATAATCTATACTGAAAAAGTTAGTAATTCATAATCCTGTATGCCACAGCTCTGAACTGCAAAGCTTTCAGAGCAAAACTTGTGAGCAGTCTCCTCTCCTGCTTCCACAATACAAGCTACGTCAGAGATTTCTGGAATTCTGTCCAACTTTATCAGCATGAAAATAATCCAGTTTGTAAATATATTGCTCTCTGAACATTATCATTGCAGGTGATTTCCTAAGCCAACAAGATTTTCTTCTGTGGAATTCAATGCAGCAAAACTCATTCCATGGACTAACAGATCAGGCACCACCACACAGGCCCTTTCCTCCCACCCTACATGCCGCAACAGCAGCTGTCTTCAGCAGAGACATCTACACAAAATCTTATAACCAGGGCTCTGAAATGTAATAGCATGTTTCATTACAGTGCACCATTTCTCAGGCAACTCTACATGAGCTAACAGTAACTTCTCAAAGCATCCAAGCAGCTTCACCTGTTTTCATCAATTTAAACTCCAGCTAGTCACAAGGCCAAAGCTGGCCACTGTGCTCCCCACAGGCAGCCCATGTGTTGGTGGCTTACCTGCGGCACACCCAGCCAGTCATCCGCCTGCTGCATGGCTTCCCGAGCGTTGTCCACGGGCTTCTTCGGGTCCCAGGTCTCCCAGTCAGGGCACAAACCTGCAAGCACATTTCAGTTGTGTGTTATCTGCCAAGGTGCTTCCCTAGCTGAAGAAACCAAGTATAAATTCCACATCCCCTCGCATTACACTGCTTCGCAGAAAGACATTCAGAGCTTTGCAGAAGTAACCAAAACAAGCGCATGCTGCTCACTGAAACAACGCTAAGACAACAATCAGTGTAGAGTCATAGAATGGTTTAGGCTGGAAGGAATCTTTAAAGGTCATCTAGACTGACCCCTCCCTGCAATGAGCAGTGACATCTTCAACAGAGCCCTGTGCAACCTGACCTTGAATGTTTCTGGGGACAGGACATCTATCATCTCTCTGGGCAATTTGTGCAAGATACCACTCTAAATTTAGCACAAATACATCCACCATCCTTTGTGTTTCACTGGTTCTCTTGCAGCATATTTGGTACACATCTTAAGTTGCAATGCAAGATGTAACCAGGAGTATGTATTCTATGACCATCTGTTAAAACCAGGTGGGGCAGTGTTCTTTATCTCTTTCATGACCCATCCTCCCTCCAAGGGGAGATCTTCTTTTAATGGGCTATTGAGTCTCACTGCAGGACTGATAAAATTACATCATCCCACTGTGAGATGCTCCACCCAGGGGGAGGAGCCAAGCATTCCTACTGGATATAATCTGAGACTTGGAACACCACAGTCAGCCTGTTCCCACTGGATTCCCAGAGGAAGACCAGACCCATCTACTCCACCACTGGATCTTCAGAGGAAAACAACAACCTTCTACAGGATCACTGCTTCAACAGAACCACATCTGTCATTCCAGGAGGACTGCAGCCACCATTTAATCTGACTGCTATCAACACCCTGACCAACAGGGTGTCAGGGTGTATTCTGACTGACAGTGTTTGGTACTACTGCATTTAATTTTAATTTTCCTATTAAACTGTAGTTCTGACTTGGAATCTCCCATTGGTTTGCTTTCAAACCAGCACAGTAAAGAAAATTTAAACCGCTTGCCACAGCAGCCTAGATTTCATTAGATGAGCACCAGCAATCCCACTAGCAAGTCTGTCTTATAGGAAGGTGAGGAAATTCTGCCTTTTTCACACTTCATCAAATTATTTGCCTATAAGCAGGTTAGTCTCAGCTTGCTAAACACTGAAGTTTCAGTTAGTGTGCAGCTTTTTGCTGGTCTGTGCTCCTTCTGCAATCCTATTTTAGGAGAACACATGAAGCCTCCCACTGCACCCTGAAGTTGAAAGGTTGTTGGCACTTGCCGTGGGAACAATCCTTTTTTCCATTTAGGAGCCAGCATTTCTGCCTTTGTCCCTTGCACCCAGTACACAGCTTAGATGTGGCGCCTCCCATAATGCAATCACACATTCTGCTACAGGCCAGAATTTCTCTTGGCCAAGAAGTTTACAACTTGCTGCTTCCTGCAGCTGGTCTCTTTGGATTCTTTTGATTTTCTTGAAAGCCTCATTCCAGTCTCAAGCTCAGCAGTGAAAACCTCCCATCGGAAGAGCAGCCACAAGGACAACAAGCAAGGACAACACTGGCCATCAGAACAAAGGACTTACCTGGAGCACAGCTGTCAACAAGAGCACCCAGTGCTTTGCCATCCTGCCAGTTCTGATTGAAGTTTGTGATTGGCAAGTAAGGAATTTTGTTCTGGATCCAGCCCAGCAGCCTCTGCTTAGGGGTCTGCTTCTTTGCATCATCATCACCTTCATCCTCCCACACTGGCATAGAAATGGAGTAGTGGAGAATAAGGGTCCATATCAGGCCAAGGATCAGCTTCAGGTTTCCATCAACAATGGCTTTACTATCTAGAATACAGAAGACATACAACTGATTATTTGCCATTCTAAAGAGAAGAGGTGTGTTTCTAAAAGAGTGTGCCTGCACTCACGTACAGGTAATCAAGGACAAGAAAACTGACCCGGGCCACTGCAGACATTTGTTCAGGTAGAGACACCATTCCTCACAGGAAGCATCAGACAGGACAAAAAGAGAGGAGACAAAGAACTTAGTGCTTTCCAGTTGTCACTTGCCCTTCAGCTTTATGATCCTAGCTTAGGAGATGTGGCAGTTTAAGATCTCTGGTATTTTGATTTGGTAAGTACCACCTAGTATTCTGTAATGGCATTTGTATCTTATGAAAAAGGCCAAACAGCATGTGATGGAGGTCACAAAACCAGTGTCCCAATAGGCATGATATACTCCAGACCCTATGGAGTGTATCATGCCTATTTTTATCTATGCATTTATGCATAGATAAAAGCATTACTTAGGAAACAGCATTTATATACAGAAACATGTCTCCCACACACATCAATAATTTGCCTTAAAAATGGTAGGGAATAAAATAAAGTGCTGCTATGTGGCAAAGACAAGAAAATAAGAGTTTGTAACTGGTCTGGATATATCGAGACCTGTGTATGATCCGCAAAGTGGCAGTGGAAATCTATGGTAAATCCTTTGCACCATCACACAAGATATCATCCCATCACAATACAAATTCAGAGTTAGAGAAAAGAAGAGCCAGCTTTGGCTTTTCCTTATCATGCTCCAGCTTAAGAAAGTTAGCACTGAGTGGCCATGCTGCTGTTTTGCTCAAAGACACACTATGGAATTAAGTTTAAGGCTGCTGGGTATCAAGATCAGATTTTTGTAAGTAATGTCTGTGGCAGCAGGATGCCTTTCTGCATCAGTTTGGCCTTGCAAAGTGACCACTATGTTTTGCAAGTTCTTGTGCAAGTTACTTTAGCTTTAATGAGTCACAGATTGGATGCCCTCCCTCTCTTTGAGCTTGTAGTTGTTACTCAGGTTGTATTACACTGCTAACAGCTCCAGTTTTTTCAAGCTCACCCAAACCACAGTCTTCTGCAACATTCCAGGATGCTCTCAGCTTGACAGTTCCTCTTATTCAAAGCAGAATGCTACAGTACAGCATTTTTTAGTTCTTTCCTCCATTTCAAGTGCAAACTGTTACAGAAATCCCTTTTCAATCAACAGAAGTTACAAATGACCTGGAAGCTTTTGTCTACTCTCCAGCTCCTGCAGCAGTCACTGGAGTAAAGACAATTACAGCTGTATAAATTCCCTTTCATGCCACCCAAATTATTGTACAGGAGAGTCCTAGCCAGCAAAGTAAAAGCGTTCTGCAACTGGATTGCATTCTCCAGTTCACATTCAGAGTGTTAATGGCCAAAGTCCTCCAAGGTGCCCAACATGCACTGGGCATGCCTTACCTGCTCCTGTAGAGACCACAGCAGCAATCCAGCACCATCTTATCAATGCAAAAAGAGCTACTAACTTTCAAAACAAATGATTATACAGAATAATGACCAAGAACAGTCATCACCCTTTAACCCAATGCTCAGGCAAAGCAGTTAATATTTACATGGTTTCACAACAGAGCAGTATGTCCTAAAAAGATAATACTGTAACTTCAGACCTTGAATGGTATTCGGACTTTCTGGATAGTTAGTGTCTGGTTTCTACCAAGATTTTATTTGTATGGGATTTTTTTAACACTAGTTTTGACTAATTTTACAGGATTACAATACATGTCTAGTACTTGACTGCTTGCTGCTGATTGCACACCCAGTCCAAGATATACAATAGATAGCTATGGGGTGATTAATCCCTACTGAGCTTTAATTACAGGTTGCAAGGTAAAAGTCTACATCACATAAGCAGTGGGTCTCCTAGCAACAAATAAACAGGCCCTACTGTTACCCATTTCTGTCCTCCTTCCAGCTGAGCTACAAACTAGTCAGTGCCTTGCCTCCCCCTGTGCCAGCAGCTCCTTCATCCCACCCCATGGCACAACCACCAGGTCACACTGGTGCTAGAGCACACCAATGGCCAGCCCACCTCTGCTCCAGAAATGCCTCCAAGCATCAGTCCCAGATTTATATCAACATCAGCATTTTTACTAGAGGGACACAGCAATGATTTAGTATGCTACAAACAGGCTCATTTCAGAAAGCTATCCAGCATTTTCCAGGGAAGAATGCCAGCAGAACAGAACCACCTTGAGTACAATGCTACACACACATTACTTGAGATAAAGAATGGTTCATTTTATATTTATAGCACATAAATAATGTCTATATGTGGTTGCATTGTGGTTACTGCAGCAACCAGCTGTGTCTTCAGAGCTTCCCCCAGAACCCCACTGCCTCTTCCAAAGGCACAGCTGGGCTGTGGTCCTTGACCTGGGGAAAAATAGCCTGTACAAGCTTCCCAGCAAGAGTTAAAATATCCCATCTCAGCAGCCTCATCCAGAGAGGCTGGGCACAGGGCTGCTGCCCTGATGACAGGAAAAGATCATCACAGGAACAGGACAGCTCTTCCTCTCTGGGGTTGGTGCCATTGCCACGACTGCACTTTGTTAGCAAGCTCTCACAGCCTCCCAGCTTCCTGACAGGCATAGGGATCTCATGATGTAATTTTTTCCAAGCTAAGGAGGAGGGCTTGTCTGCTTTCATTTGGGGTGGGAAGTAGGGAGGGAGAAGAAGTAGAGGAGACCTTATCAGCACCCAGCAGAGCTGCCCGCATGCCCTTTTCACAGGCACCCCACTCCCAGCACTGTCTCACCATCTTTATCACTGTATAAGAGAACCCTCCATGTTCAAGAGGAGACCAAAGTCCAGCTCATAGCAGGCTTAGCTTCCATGCACCGCTGTAAAGCTCAGCTCCACCTGAGCACTCAGCCTTGCCAAAAGAGTCTCTGCTTTAGTGCTGACTTTTTCATTAATTGTCTGAAAATATTCAGTGCATCTTGGGCTTGAAGATGAAAGTGGCAACCAGGAAGACACACATCCATTCAGATCCTGTACAGGCAGCACAGAGCTGGCCCTGAGAATACTCTCAGTACAACCAAATTTGCAAGCATCCCCCACCAGCTCTACATTATGTTGTTAGTGTAATACTGCCAAGGTGTTGGGATAGTGGAAAAAATAATATATTCCAATGACACCTAAGCACCAACAAGCAGGCCCTGCTTGCACCCCAGCTCAGCTGGTTTGCCACTGGCATTGGCCCTCCATTCCCTGGTCTGTTTCAAGACACTTTCTGGCCATCGCAGGCTGGAAAATGGGTTACATAAACAGATTTCCACCACTGCTTTCCTACGACAAAAATTACTTTTAGGCATACTTATTTCTCACACAATCAATGCTTTACAGAGCCTTTAGTCATGTTTCTCAATTGCTCTGCTGGAGCTCTGTTGTAAATTTACAACAGAGATGCACACTTGTGGTCAGTTCCTCTGAACAGCCCAGCCCCTTGACAGTTCATCTCCACCACCTCCAGCTGCATTTGGCTTTCAGCGTCAATGAGTTAGGAGGGCAATTTGTTCCTTTCAGCTGTGAGAGTGTGTTTACTCCAAAACACTAGCCACATTTCCACAGATTAAAGGAGCCCTTTCCATATGGGAGACGGCCACTGGTCCTTGCCTTCCTGTGACTTGAAGAAAGCAAGCCACTGGATCTCATTTCCAAGATCATTTAGCAGGGCTGAACCAACTCTTCACAGCATCATTGCAGACAGCTTTAATGTAACCTTCCTTGGAGAAAGCATGGTCATCTACATCATCTGTCTTATTCATGTCACAGTGCTTATGTTAACATCTGCAAGATGCCTTTACAGGTGTGTCAGAGAGCAATGTCCCCTGGTTCCCAGTAGGAGATGTGTGCTTTGGAGATCAAAGTCCCTGCACAGCTGACTCATACCTGCTGACAGACACTGGACTTCTACTTTCAAAGGGCATATTTTTATGGAAAGCCCAGGCATGAAGCAGGAATACATGCCACAGGCTCTCCCTCTTGCTTTACACTAGTATTTGGGAGGACTTCAGCTCAACTGGAAACAGGCAGCTTTAGAGATGCCATCTAGAAGAGCCAATGGATGAAGGTTTGGAAAGAGGGTTTTGTGCTGGTTTTGGTGGGTTGGGTTTTTTTATTATTATTATTAGAGCTAAGAATTTTGTGGATGTGGTATGCAAGTTGTGCTGACACTCTTGCTGTGGACTCCAAAACTTTGAATGCTGTAAGGTGACCATTTTCAGACAGTCTGCAAGTTCTTATGGCTAGACATGCTGTCCTGAACCAGCAAGAAGTAAAAACCACAGAAGCATTCAAGTTCAGATTTAACACAAACCTTCCTTCCCACTTACACTGTTCAACATGCATTTTAACTTCAATTCTCCATCTCCAACTTGCTCTCCTCCTCTGGAAGTACCCGATGACAATCCAACATCAACAAAATAGCAGCAGCCATCAGCAGGACTCAGCCCCCGTTCAGCTGCAGGCAGGCAGGAGCCGCCTGCAGGGAAGGGCTGCTGTCAGCTCACTGCCAAGGCCCTGCTGTCAGGGTGCATCTTGACATGAGGTACATGTTGACTGCTGGGGAAAACCTGCCAGCCAGACTTAAGCTGTTCTGCAGAATCAATGACAGCATTGAAAAAGCAAGCACACACTTTCCAAAAAAAAAAAACTAAAAAAACCCCACACCTATATATAGCCTACAACATTAAGTTTTATGTAGAAGTATCCTGCTTCTAGTCAGCTATTAAGTGGCTGTCGAGTAGGGTGAAGAGGAAAACAGGCTGAACCAGAGCTCATTTGCTTCCCCCATCACACCTCTGAGTCCTGATTGTAATTCTTCCACTTTTATTATCCTATTAACTAAATGGCAACCAGCCCAAAAAATGGATTATGGCAATTCCATAGGCCAGCAGTACATACCACCAGCCTCAGTCCTGAAAAGGAACCAACTGCTCAAACTGATTTATAACTGTTGCTCTATACTAAAATACTAATATGATATGTTACACTTGGACTGCTAAAATCACACTCAAACAAAAAGATGCCAAAGTGCCAGGGCTTCAGCTAGCAGTGTGACTAGTCTGAGCCAGCAGTGTGACCATTTTGTGATAAATGTGTCATTTTTATGGCCTGGGCCACAAAAAACTTCCCAACCCAACCTACCAAGTAGAAAATTGCCAATGCTTGGTCCTCTGCATTTGTATTTATAGCTGCCCCACGAGCCAGTGCCAGAACCGAAACCTGGCACTGATTTGAAGCTTGCACATTTATCTACTCCAGTAGAAACCCCTAAATTCTACTTGGAACACATGGCTTGAACTATAGGACCTTTATTAGGTCAATAATTCTACAATTTAAAAAAATAACAAAAAAGCATTATAAACAACTTTGTGACTAGTGTCTTCTGCTCATATGCAAGTCTGCTCTGCATTCAGATTAAGCCTAAGTACCACCCAAACTGTGGCAATGTTCCTTAAACTCTGCCCTACAGCAGAGCTGCAAGTCATTCTCTGCTGAACAATTAGTGGAAACAAGCTACCGAAGCAGAGAGCTTCCTTACTAAATCAAGCTGGTCATACAGACTTGTGGAAATATTGCAAAACAAATGAAGGACTGAAAAAGCAGCTTTTGAGTAGTGAATTTTATTTTTTTAAAATAGTTTCATGGCTGAGGTTGCAGTCAACACAGCTTGTTCACTATCTCACAGAGCCATCTCAGAAGCCTTGCTGTTGATTTTCACATTGAGAAGTTACTGCTCTTTGCATCCACCTTCTCTAAAAAGTGGTCTTCCTCTTAATTTTTTGTGTCTTCCATATCTAAACTTTCATTCTATGCCTTATATGTAGGGAGAAACCAAATCCATGGTTCTCAATACAAAACAAAGGAGAAGTCTCACCAACAGCCCTTACTTCGCATTTCCAGGCACAGAAGGAATTTTGTATAGCACAAAGTTAATCTCAATTATGGATCAGTTATGAAGAGACTGTAGGAATTTTAGATCTTAGTGTCTTTAAGTGTCTGAGCATTTCCTCACCTCTGGTTATTCTCACCTATTGTTAAATAGCTATAGCAGCTATGGGACAGAAAAGCAATTATTAAGGCTTAATCTTCTGGAACAGAGAAAACACCACACTGAGCGGAGCCGCATGTGAAACAGAAGTATGCAGATGAGATGGAGCTGAGCAAGCTGCCCAAGGAAATTCTTTGCTGAAGCATACAGTATGTGTTCACAGGCTTACTGTGCCTGCTAAAGACATTAGCGACATCCTCTGCAGGGATAATATGTCTTTAAATCAATTACAGGGATTCCTCTGTGCCTTGAGAACATACTGCAACCATTTCCTCCAGTGTCCCTTAAGCCCAGGTCCATATCCCAGCTCCTCAGGGTCAGCACATTGCTTGTGTCCTGCCGCATGCAGCCGCTCACCCCACGGAAGCACAGGCTGTGCCTACTGCACACAGCTGGTTGAACTCAGGCCGGTTTCATGGACACCCAGCTGTGACCTGCCAGCCTCAAACTGTGACGTGCTCCAGTCCCACTGCATCTCTGCTTCTCTGCAGCATTTGCAGGCTGTGACCTCCAGGACAGCTCATCCTCAGCACACAGCTTACCTGAGTCTCCCTGGGCTTTCAGCTCACTGGCTCCCAACTGAGCTCCCACACCCTGCCGAGGCACAGCCACTCCTCAGATTCACTGACGAGCCTCAGGGACTTTGTCACCCGAGGAAGTGTATCTTCAGGAAGTCTAAGTGATACACCATGTACACTCAGAGATCCACTAAGCTTTTTACAAGGTAGGTTTTCCAGAGGAGGAATAACTTGTCACTAGAGGGTTGTAAGAATGGTGACCTGGGCATGGACAGGAGGATGGAAAAGAATATAGGATTTTATTTTTTTGCAAGGGACAGAAACCATTTTCTTCTAGGCTTACCAGGGTGACTGATTATTTAAAAAAAAAAAAAAAAAAGGCAGTAAGATTCCTTTGTGAAACAAATATTTGGATTTGAGATATTAAACATTACACTTCAGAGGGTTTTAAACTATTAAAATAGTGTTTACTTTAACTGGATTTGAAACCAATTATGTCAGAGAACTTCAGGCCACTGTTGCATCCATCACTGTGCTGCCTATTGGTGCATGTTGGGCCTCTAGAAAGGATCTCATGAGATGGAGCTGGCTGAAAAACTGAAAAAAATAAGTTCAAATCCAGTCCTTTTAGTGTAGGTTTGGCAAGAAAAAATATCACACAGACTTTTAATACAGTAAAGAATAAAAATAATCAAACCAAAGGAGCTCTCAGGAGCAAAATACAGACTAAAATAGCTCTGCCCAACTTAATAGGTACCCAGAGACCACTCACATCTAGAAAAGAAAGACATAACACAAAGCAAGTTTAAGCCAGCAGTATGACAGCAACAGCAACTAACCCAGCTTCTCCAAGAGAAACTGAAATCGCCCAAGGGGGCTTGAATGAAAAGTTAAGAATTTCAAAATTAGGAATTGTTAAGGTGGCTGGGGAAAAAAGTCAAACTGCGCCTGGCTTATGATCAAATTCCTTAATACTTTCAGTCTGAACACACCTAGGTTTCTGCTGCCTTTAAGCGCCATATCCCAAGTTAGGATATGAGAAGGTAAACACAACTCTTACGTCCAGGAAGAGCTGCAGACAGGTGTTAGTGCACATCTAACCTTTGCTGTGAACGATGTCTGTGAGCACCAGGAGGGCTCTGCACTGCTGGCACACTGCTGGGATGGGATTAGCAGTGAGCAAGGATGCAATACAGAACAATAAGAGCTGCCATTCACAGTGGCTATTTCAGACCCAGCTGCTCCCTGCCAAGCAGGTCCCCACTCACAGCTGCAGGACTACAGCACAGATACCCAGCTGAACGGCATACAGGAATGCTGTGCCCATTATCTTCGATCCTTTTGCTGCGGAGGGGGAGAAGAAAAGAAGGCGTCTGAATGCTCAGCCCTTGTAGAGCAGCAAGTTGCCATAAGTGCTGCTTTGTCTGCAGCCAGCAAGCCCCTCGCCAGCCTGGCGGGGCAGCGTGCCAGCACCACACTGACCCCAAAACCCTGGCTCGTCTCGAGAACTGGCACGGCCAAGCGCCCGACAGCTGGGGGACAGGAGGCATCACATCATCATTCCCCCAGTCCTGGAACCCCTGTGCCCCACCTGAAGCTCCCACCCGATATGTGGCCAGTGGCACAGTGGGCTCTGGGCCTGCCACTGCTCGATGCTGCCCGTGGCATCACTGCCAAAACCACCCCAAAACGGGCCCTGTGAGCAGGTCCCTGCACCACTAAAGCACATTCCCCACTGCTGAGCTCATCCCAACGCCCCTTGGTGCTGCTACCGGCCCCAGGAGCAGCTGGGACACTGCGGCTCCCACATGCCTGTGCTGGGGACAGACAGTGCAAGCATCCTGCACTGGCACTGAACCAGCAGGTGATGTTCAACCCCTTTGATGGCAAAGATCCACGTTTCCAGGGAGGAATGAGTGGAAACTTGGTGGCAGAGAAGCCAGCCTTCATGCTTCACTATGCAAAGGGAGCCCAAGCCCACATGGGACAATTCTGCTCCCCATGTGCTCAAGTCAACTCAGCAGCACCCCATCCTCCAGGACAGCATAGCTGGCAGCATGCAAAGAACATCTGCATCAACCTCACAGACAACAGGTGGATTGGGAAAGACCCCAGACACCACCTGGCAACACAGGGTGAGACTGCAGAGAAGGGCTTCAGGATAGCACCCACACAGACTCTCACCCCCAGCAGCCCCAGGTTCAGGGGCAGGTGGAGGGAAGCTCCAGGAAGCCATGGGGACAGCACAACACAAGGCACCCAAGTGTAATTAACCATTCAGGAATAACTTGAGAAGGAAAGTCCCTGCAGCGGAGGACTTAACGTGCCAGAATTGGATTTCTGTTAAATGATGAAGAGAGGGGGAAGAAAACATCCTGGCTTTGTCACACTGCTGAGAAACACTTGGCTCAACTTTTGAAACGAAGTGACATGACACAAACTACAACTCCCTCCTCTAGTCAGGAGACAGGAGAGAAAAAGGAATGATCCTACACCAGGTCTGTGCTCCCCAGAAGTTTACTGCCATGGCACAGGAAGGCTTCCCCTTCCCATCAGAGCAAACAGCTACATCTCTAGCCAACAGCAACACCACTAGCCAATTCACAGGAAACAAGTTTCAGTTTAAGCAAGACATTAAAATTTTAGTCAGATGTATAATTGTCTGCACCTCACAAGAAATACTTTTCTAGTAGTCTGATCAACTCAAGGTTGTTTCATTCGTGTGTGCAAACGAAAAATACATGTCCTTACTGAAAAAAACAACTGTAGTGCCAGAATACTGCAAGTGACACAACAAAGCTACAAACTGTCTCTGAAGCCTAAGAGAGCTGTAACCATCTCTGTAGGATTAAGGTAACCCTAAATCTTGCAGGTTACTTCAGGTCTCATCAAGGTCAAAAGCCTCTCTAGTTCTTGCAAAGTTCTTGCAAAGACCTCCCAGGGGCTGGCATTAGGTAACAAGTCAGTGCTGTGCTGTATCTCACATTGCTGAAGGAATGTTACCAATCTTCAGTGCAGGGGACAACAGGAAGGTTTACCCTCAGGCACCTCAGGCACTGGAGATAAAAGGATTGTGAGACAGGGCTACAAAAAAAAAGATGCCTCAGCAAGAATAAGCAACAAATAATACAGAGGTTTCCAGGCACCAAAGTGACCTCTGTGCTACTAACAATGTGTTTATTCACACTGGGGGCAGGTCAAAATAGTTATATGAAACAGCATGTAAAAACTTGCCGAGATAAAGGAGCCTATTCACATAGGGCTGTCTAACATCTTCTGTGCAGCAGACACCAGGCACAAAAGCTGCAAGGGACGGACTTTGTGAAGCCAAAACCAACACATTTGAAATTATCAGAAGTGATTACTGTTTGGGGAAATCCCTGGCCACAACATACACCAAGATTCATTTTCTCCATTTGAAACCAGAACTGCTACGCTGACTGTGATTCACTGCGCACAGGCTGTTCAGAGGAAATCCCCATTCATGCAGCCCTGCACAGCTCAACCCATCTCCACTCCACACTGCAGCACCAAAGTACTGAGGATTGGAGCACATTTTGTGGTCTGGGGTTAGTAACACATCAAAAAGTAACCTGCCAGTTACTTTAGCTTTGCAAAAGATTTGTGGTTTGTCTCAGTTTTGATCATCTCTGACTCTGAGCACCTAGCAGCACAGCTCTACGCAGGTTTGTTTCGAAGCATATAAGCCCAGGCACCATGCTACAGATACTCTGCAGCCCTCTGCCCCTTAATGACAGAGTTATTCCAGCTATCTCTGCCCAACCATTTCACCGAGAAGCAACAGGAAAGGTAAATAACAAATTCTGCTCAGTTTGGCTGGGATAGAGTGAATTTTCTTCACAGTAGCTGAAATGGGGCTGGGTTTTTGATTTGTGCTGAAAACCATGCTGATAACACAAGGATGTGTTTTTGCTACTGCAGAGCAGCACTTACACAGAATCAAGGCATTTTTTACCCCATCAGTGAGTTGGTTGGGGATGCACAAGAAATTTGAAGGGGACAGCAGATTCCCAGTGATTCAAGGGATACCCCATACTGCATGGTATCATGCTCAGCACAAAGAAGGAGGAAGCACAGGGGACATTTGGAGTGATGTCACCTGTCTTCCCTGGTAACCATTACACATGACGGATGGCTGAACACCTTCCTGTGCATAGGAGGTGGTGAACAAACACTTTGCTTTGCTTATTAAACTGTCTTCATCTCAACACATGAGTTTTCTCACTTTTACTCTTCCAATTCTCTCCCCCATCCCTCCACCATAAGGAAGTGAGGGAGCAGCTGTGTGGGGCTGACTTGCTGGCTGGGCTTAAACTATGACATGTGCAACTGTACCTTCAGTGCAGACTGAATAGGCACTTTGGAGTTACCCTCCAAATCTGAATTTCATCAGTTCATTTTGACATTCAGACAATAGTACTCACTCAACACAGTACCAGAAGTAGCCCAACACCCACACACCCCAACACCAGAACTGTCTCACCAGGGCACTGCTACAATGATGTGAAACATCCAAAATGAGCCCTCATCCTGTCTTCGTGCTCCAGCCATCACCACAGCATTGCCATGTGAGCATCAAGCAGGAGGGAGTGACACACAGCCAAGGCTGCTTTTTGCAGCTGCACACTAAGCAAGGACGTGCCAGTCACTACAAACACATGCATGACCTGGAAAGCACTGCGCCTTTTCCATGAACCATTATGAAGATGTCTTCAAGCTGCTGTGTGTAAGCCAGCTAGATTTTATTCCCCATGAGCTTCCACATACAGACACTTAACCTCCCCATCCACTGGAAACCATGATTAGACCTCTCCAAGAAGGAACGGGGTTGCTTTCTTCCTGGAATGTCAATTCTTAAACACTGTGCACTGCATCTTGAAGGAAAAATGCTCTCCCCTCTTTCTGGGAAAACAATGAAGCTTGAACACATTTTTGTATGCTTGTGCAAGGCAGCCGTAAACACACTTCCATCTGCACATCACACAAGGCTCTCCCCTGCACCGTGTCGATTTGAGCCCTGTGTGTTTAACACCCTACACACAACAGTGCTGTGTTTATACGGTTTCAGCTACAAGCCGCTAACATAAGGAATAGACGCTTGGCTTGAGGCCCAGGTAATTCATCCAACTGAGGCAGCCACTATCAAGACAGATCTCTTAGAGAGGAGCTTTCATGACTGGGAACACAGTGCTGAATCTGCAGAGGAACAGTCTGCACGGGTGGTCTCCAAGCACCTTAAAGAGGACCATCTGGGATTAATGGTACAGCTTGAGCACACATGAGCCTCAGCCGTGCAACACCCGCTCATGCAAACCATTTACCTCCACCTCCCACTCAAACTCACTCCCTCCACAGCAATGCTTTGCTTCAAATGTATGGATTTTGCATGGCCCTGAATAATCCAAGTCCCCATCTCACCCCAGCTGCCATGGACTTGCCAGCCCCAGGCCCCAGAGCTACCCTCCTGTGCCATAGGTCCTGAGCCATACCAGGGATCTGCCCAGGGGCCATCCTCTCACTCTCCTAGCAGAAGGCAGAGGCAGGTCTGCTCATTTGACACCATCAGCCTAACCCAACTTAGTCAGGAGCTGCTCAGCTGTAACAGGCTCTGGCTGCTAACAAAGTTTCCAAACTAGCCAGTGCTCAGAGGGACACTACCTTTCTTCTCCAGAGGCTGGACTTCAAATCCTCCAACAAAAGGCTTCACACAAGTCATCCCAAACTTCAGAAGCCTGCAGGTCTCTCCCTGGCCTTCAGGGACAGCACTCCATCACACATGCTGATCAAGAAGGGTGCAAGCAATTACCCAAATCCTCACCAGCTGCAAGATCCCATTTTTAATCTGCAGTCTCACATTGTTCACATTTGCAAGCCTATTTTATTTCACATTTTTAATACAATACTAAAAATGTAGAGCACTGGCTCTAGGGGCAATTTTTCTAGAGCTGAAATAGTTGCAGCAACTTCACAAGCTACACTGCTCTGTCTGATCTCCCATACCTCTTCCAGGTACCTACCAGGTTTGATGTAGCTTTAGACAATATCATTTCTAGCAATTCCTCCATTTCACCGTGAAAAATGTTTACTGGCATACTACTGCCTTCATCCAGACACATCAGGAGTTCTACAGGTGTTTATCTTACTCCCAGAGGAAGTCTGGGCTGCTTCTTTCAGCTTCTACATTTGAGGTTAAGTACTCTTGCTAACCAGGTACTGTAGCTTCAGATGAGTTACTTTTCTTACAGGTAGAGTAAGAAATATTTTGCAGCTTGTTAAAGCCTATGTTTAAGTAATAAAGCTGGTTAACTTAAATATTTGAACTTCCTCTGCCTAAGGCAGTGCTTTCAACCAATAGCTGCAGCACTGTATGTGAAGCAGCTCATTTTTTCTCTTTGCAATTAAAACCTTTCAAAGGGACATAGTTTCCTTCAGTTATTTATCTATGTCAGAAGAAATATTTCTTTACTCAAACACTGAACTCAGAGCTAGGCTACCAAAACCACAGCAAAATTTGAACTGTTAAATTAGGGCTTTATGCCACTAACTAAGCCAGGGGCTTCCCTGTTTGAGTCGAGTCATTCAGCAGAGCTTTCCACCCAGGAAATCCCAGACATCTCCATTGTTTACAGGGCCTGAACTAGCAGTTCCTCACTTAAGTCTGCTCGTGGTGCTTTCACAGCAAAGCAAACCTCATCCCTGAGACAATCCTTGCAGAGTAGCTCCAAACTGCCTCCTTGCAGAAAGCAGTAGATAGGGATATACTCCAGTGAGAATCCCAATGGTAGTGCAGTTAATTCTCTGGGACAAGGTCTTTACAATACCCTTGTCCAGGAGTAGCACATGCTTCTATCCCTGTAACTGCAGATGTCTGCAAGTCATTAGCATGCTCAGCAATGCTCACTGAGCAGCCACTGATCATCCAGTGTGACAGCACCAAGGGCAATGCTGAGCCACCCTGCTATACAATGGCTGTGAGCTGAATGCAAATCACTGTTTCTTCACTCATGTTTTTGTAGAGAACCTGGACCACTAGAAGACTATCTCAGGCTCTTCTATATTTTTTGGATGCAAAAAACATAACCAGCCACCTGGGAGCTGCACCTGCTTCCACATGGCTCTGGGGAGCCACAGCGCACACTGCAGCTTGGGGATCTGCAGGCACTCTTAGGTCATCTGACTTTGTGGCCTCCCACCAAGTAGACAACTCTCTTGGGCACTGGCACTTTGAATGAGCTGGCAATCCCTGATCCTGCTCAGCACTCAGGTTAGGCCAGAGAAATACTACAAGTACAGGAGCTGGTTTAATCAACATGCAGCAACTTCTGCAAGCTAGGGTCTTCTCCAAAGCAGCTGTATTGGGGTGTGGCAAGTTACCCTCCTCCCTCTGGCTACCCACGTTCAATGTTACTGTTCAGTTGCCCAGCACATATGCTGCATTCTCTGGTAAGAGCATCGAACTCACATACATCAGCACTAAATAGCACAAGAATACATAATCACAAAGTAGTTAGAGCATTAACATAGCACCACTATAGATAGGGTCCTGCCACCCTGGTTTAAAAGCCTCCATGTCTTTATCCTGACTTCTGACAGTAGCAATGTCCAGCACTGGTGAGCTCAAGCCGTGGCACCAGAAGTCACTACCCTTTCAAGTCTCACCACAAATTTTCCTGGCAGTCACCAGCCTAGATTTTTTGCTTCTTCATAGTTGCATTTTTACTACATGCCTATTAAGAGTTACCAAAAGAAATAATCCCCAGAGACAACTAAAGCTGTTTCCATTTGACTTTTAATTAGATCATTGATCTTGTTCTAGCGGTTACATGAGCTATAGGATATTTGCATGCAACCACACTGGTAATCAACAGCTGGAACAAAGCTGAAACAACACGATTAACATCCCAAACCTTCCCACAGACACTATTGTAAGTCTGCTCAGACACCAACTTGTCCCCCACAAGGGAATCTGGTAACAAGCCATATCTGAGCAAGTGACAACTGCTCAGAGAGTCACTGCAACTAGAGTGACATCAGCAAACAGCAGCCCTTCAGGAACCTCCAGGGGCTGGAGGAGGCTCAAAGACGCCTAGACTTCAGATTATTTGGGAGACCAACAAGGAGAATTACTTCTATTTTTTGCAGAGAAACCCTACAGAAATTGACTGTCTAGCTGTGATAGTGAGGCAACATACGATACCTTGCACCACCAAGATAAGTTAGACAAATTTTGTTTAGCAAGCCAGCATTTCCTGTTCTGTAGCAAGAATCAAAAGCAGAGATAAATTCAAGATTTGTGTCTTACACCATGGCAGTTACAAAGTATATTTATTAGAATTGTCAGCTCCCAGCATGGAAGATGCATCAAAGACAAATGCAGGACCCTGCACATGTACCTTAAGTCTTTGCTCCTGTAGTCTGAGACCAGGGAAACCTGCTTCTACCACTCACAACAAAGGGAGGATCTACACAAAGGTAAAGCTCATCTCCAAGACGTACTCATCAGTGTTTTAGCACTGAGACTTAAACTAGTTCCAAGACCTGGCTTGCCAGTATTTGCCTATGGAATGTCTACTAAAGCTGCTGCACCTACTACTGCAAGGTTGTTGTGAGAAAAGGGAATGCAAAACATTTAATTACACCAATTAAAGGAAACACAGATAGAGCAAGTTAGTATCTAGCCGAGGGGAACAGTATTTCCTCTCTGGTGTTTGAATAACCTTCAAATGCATGTATCACGGGTGTTTGCTCAGCACAGCTCTGTACGCTGTGCCTTCTGCTGCAGGGCCCCAGAGCAGATGTGTACACAACTTAGCTCACCAGTTGCTCATTTTGGGGCCACCAACTACGACACTGCATTTTAATATAGGCTCAGAAATACAGAATACATTGTCTCCTTACAAGAGAGGCCATAGACTAATGAAAACCAGTAGGCAGCCACAAGCACATAGGGTAGCCCAAAACTGCTGTGGGCTGTGAGCTACAAGAGTAGAGCAGCCACCAGCTTCCTACTCCCAGGTCAGGCTGGGGCAGCCCCCAGGACCAAACATGCTCACAGCACTAATGAAAAGGATAGGAGTTGGCATTTCAGAGCAGCATTAAATAGCTCAACTCAGAGCTCATCACACAGGTTTCAGCACTAAAAGTGGGTGGAAGCACACCAGCCATGGGCTAGCAGTTGCCTCCAGTGCTTTCAGCTGCTGCTCTGCAGCAGAGCAGCCATGTAGAGGGCTGTGGCCAGTGTTGCACCCCACCCAGGCAAGCAGGAGGCAGCAAGAGCCACCCCAGCAGCATGGAGGAGAACAGAGGGTGGCTGACAGCCTCTGCTCAGCACAGCACCCACACCATGCCAGAACCGAGTGCAGCAATGCGACAGTGGGATGTGCTGCAACAGCCATTGCCCAATTTGCCCCTCTCAGCAGGCAGGCTGAGTGTCAGCATGGCAGCCTGTGCCCACCTCGCCCTCAGAGGAACCATACTTTGGGAACTGTGCTGCCACGCAGCCTGGCCAGCTCATGCCGGAGTAATTCAATGCTCTGACAAATAAATGCGTCACGATTTACAGCATAGCCTGAAGCAAGGGAGAAGGAGCCACAGCCCATGATGTCACTGCAGCCCACAGTCATTTTTGTGCTGTTACTGGGTAGTGTTGGCAGGAGAGTTCATGCAACCTGCTGCTAGACGAAAACAGCTTGCCCCTTTGCAAGAAAGGCCACAGCGTGGATGGTCAAAGCTCTGCCACTACCAACTCACCAGCCTGATCAGTAAAACTTGCTATATTTCAGTGACCCAGGCAAATTAACTCTAAAGTATCTCCTGAATTTATGCTTTAAGACACTGCTTTCTGTATTTACTGGTTCCTCCCCGTTAGTTCAGTTGTCTACTTCTCCAGGTTGCAAGGAACAGCAAAGGGCCATCACCTGACTCAGAGGAAGCATCCCACTAGTAACCAGACAGTGCAGCTGCTTGTGTGGCCATTCTTCTCACACACTTTAGAGAGACAGGGATGTTTTCCTCCAAAGGCAATATCAGCAGGAGGTTCAAACAACTTCAACCCATCACACCAGGGGACACAGGATTCAGCTACTCCACCCTCTGTCCACTCCCAGGCAGCCCAGGGCAGTGTCTGCTGCGTTACTCACCACAAGGGAGTATGTGCCGGGCAATCCTAGCTTCCCCAGGAACTTGGGCAAAGCTCCATTTGGCTGCTGTTTGAAGTGGCCTAGCTTGTTTTCACTAACACAAAAAATCCAGTTTATTCTTGCAGTGGTTGTATCCCAGTCGCCATGTACAAGCACAGTAGGAACTAGACATTGCATGCATCTCACTATAGATGTTAGACTTCAACTGCTTACAGAAGAATAGTGCTTACACAATGACTTGCAATCAATTAGATGAACCCAAAGCCCACCACAGTAGATCCAATCCTCACTGTGATATTATGTAGACCAGATATTATGTAGGCATCTTCAAAATTCAAGGTTAGTTGCAGGAGGGACAGAGAGCCAAAGGATGCTGACAGACAGGTTAGAGACCACATCAGAGCCCAGAGAACCATCTGGTTAAGATACAGCATACACTTACTGCAAGACTTTTGAGTACAGAACTGGGATTTATCTCCTAATGATGACCTAGAAGAAAGTCCTCCCTATTAGATTACAGAGCACTAGCTCTTCCTCAGGAGTAACACAAACAGGCAGGAGTACAACTACACAACCTTTTGCCTCGTGGTGAAAGAAAATCTGCACCAAATCCCCAGAAGCAGAACCTAGGGGGGAAAACTCACTAGAGTTTCATTGCACAAATCCAAATAAACAGGCAGAGCTTGCTTAGTCCATTGCACAGAACCTCAGATCTCAGTTAGTCAACTCTGAACTCGAGGTCAAGTTCCCAGGAAGAGCAAGGGTAGCTCTACTCACCCCACCAGGTGAGGGGTTGCAAGAGGGTGGTGTGAGTATCTACTTTTCCAACTAACACCAACAGACAACTACAGCAATCAAGAAAATATACAGAAGCAGCTAGCACAAGTTTCACAGACAGTATTCTCATGAAACTGCTACTCTTATTCCTCCAAAGACCACCTAAATGCACATATTGTTCCACCTCCACCTTTGACCATTTACAGGTATTCAGCCCGCAACAAGCTAAGCAGTGCCATATAGTGAAGGCTGCAGCACACTGCTCAGATCTCCTAACAAGGGTAGGTGGTGCCTTCCCCTAATCTTTTCTTCATACATTTTGGGTTAGATTCTTCCCACAGCAGTTAACGTTTAGCTACAGAGCGTTTCCTTCCTCTGACAAAGACACACTTGGTATATCCGATTCTGTTTTTCTTGCCACATCCAAGTTGATTGCAGCTACCCATCCCCACCTACTTCCACCCACCATGTGTGTCCATCACTGCTGTGGTGCACCCCTTCTCCCTATGAGTGGGTACTCTACAACAGGACCCACAATGCTATCAGAGGACACAAAAAAAGCAAGAAAACCTCACAGGCACCTACAGTTTGTCTACAGAAAGCCTGGCTACCGCACCAACAGCCAGAGTCACACTCAATGCTTTGTAAGCAAGAGCCCCTGTGACAGGCTCTTCACGCACACTGGTACCACCACACCAGACAGAGCCAAACACCAGTTCACTGAGCTCTGTGTCTTTTTTACTGTAATGACTTAGGAATCAGGTGACATATTCATGAGCTCACTATCATGCTAGGCAATAAAGGAAGACAGGCCCACCTGATGCTGGTGGCAGGGACCTGGTGAGCATCACACTACAGCAGAGGTTTGTTCACTCCAGCATCACCAGCAACATGCTTTCACTCTGGTGTGCTTGCTAAACATGCATTAGTGGTCTAAACTTAGCAGACCCTTGTTCAGGACCCGAACGAGCTCATCAAAGACTTTTTCTGAGGGGCAGAGAGAAAACAGAATTCCTCTGCAGCCTGGGGGATTCAGAGGCCATTGTTTTACTTCCCATTGCTTGGAGCAGACACAGAACAATGCTGGCAACATAGCAGCCTGACCACACACAAGGCTAACCACATTCTTAGGTTACAATTGTAGGCTAGAAAAGAGTTATCCTAACCCATTTAGATTCAAACATCCCCATGTAAGTCAATACAGGACGTGGCATTAGAATATGGAGCAGTTAAGATTTCAGTCCATCTTGAATAGCTGGCATAGCCTTCAGTGCTTTAAATGAAAAAGCTGTTTAGCACATTAGTCTAACTGGCCCCAAGTAATTTTACCGAAGTTTGATCACTTTACAAGTTTCCGCTCATACGTAAAAGAATGCAAGAACAGTCTGTGTAAGCTACCTTAAAGTCTCCTGTAACTTGGAACTCAAAGTTCAGGCAAAGGCACTTTTTTATTAGGCCAGCAGTCCAACTACTGAAACAGAATGTCCTGAGGAGACCAAGAATCTTCCAAAGGGAGCTGAAGCTACCTCCAGCAAAGAGGTCCACTGCCCATCTACCAAAAATTATTTTCAAGGGGAAGGACTGTCATATTTCCAAGAAGCAGAAATCTGCTTCCAAGACACACTGGATATTTTCCAGAAAGGAGCCTCCAGGGAAGTCACAGATAAGTGGCAGACAAAATGCAAGTGTATTTTGACTACCTCCTTATGATGTGTTAATAGAACATTGAGTGAGACAGAAGAAACCTTAAATGTACACAGGCTGAAAACACATTTTCTTTTTTTCAGTTTTCAAGGACCTAGCTCTAAGCATTACAGAACAACACAATTACTGTTTTATAAGAGACTACTTTTCCCTCTAGAAATGTACAGTTTGCTTTGTCTCTCTTTAATGTGCCAGCAGCATTGGGAAGAAAGTTTGTTTTCAACAATTTTCCTAAAATGAGATTTCTGTAAGGTCCTCAGACTCATAGGTCATGACACTTTCACCTTAAGCACACTATAGACCACAGTTTGTGCATCAAGTACTTGATCATTAACCAAAACCCCACCCAATGCACAGGTTAGGCTTGGTCAGTACTCCTGCAGCTGGGATATGCCACCACAAAACTCTGTGTGAGGCAAGTACCAACAGACCATGACTCTGGTATAACCCCATCCTCTCCTCACCCATCTCCTTCCTGGCATAGCTGAACTCCCTGCAGGCACTGCAACAGGACACTGGACCACCACAGAGACAAACCTGTGGATACATCAGACAATTGTAGCCAAGGCCAGCACTGGATCCTACTGCCACAGCAGCAGATGTGCCACTGCCCATATATTTACTTGCATTGCCACTTCACATCCTGTTGTAAGGCAAGCCAGGCCAGCTCACTTACCTGATGAAAGTGCAACCTGGCAGAGAAACCATATTTTTCAGTTTGCTCAATCTGACTGTAGCAGCCCAAGACTGCAGTTTTACTCAACAAGGAAGCTTGGCACCCATCCTACCTCTCCCAGTGACACGAGGCTGCTGGGTGAGCAATGGCATGAGAACACTGCCAACAGGTGAGCAGCGCAGTACGCACCTAGGACCTGCCAGCTGCAAGCTTGGGTGCAACTTGGCAGGTCTCACCTCAAAATCATTTGCCAGGTTTCAGCTACATGGTTCTGTTTCTAAGCTACATCAGTTGACTCCTATTGCCAGTTACCAGGGTTTCTAGGGTCAAGCTCGATGCCAAATTAACTTTGACTCCCCTCCCTTCTCTGCTAAGTAATCTGTAGAGTCGATCAACCCCTTCAGCCAAGAGCAAAGCCCTTGTGCTCTACATTCCTGGCATCCTACTCCCAGTGCCTGTCATGCAGCATGCCACTCAGCACCCAGGAATTTGCAATTATCTCAGTCTAGCAGACAAGGAAAAAAGCTAGACTTAACACTTGTTAATACTTGAGCAGCACAGCAGCCACCTCATGTTGAGCAGAAGGTTCTGTGAAGTCACCTGCTCCCACAGCAGCTTTTTCAGAGCATTCACTCCCATCTTTGCTGGGTGACACAAAGCACCTATGTGCTTCATGGCCTTTTTTACATTAGATCATACATGCAGTCAATTTTGCACTGAAGTGAATACACTTCATGCCTAGAAGAAAAGCTTCCTGAAACTAGCAAAAGACTTTGAGCAGAGACTAAACAAGGGGTGACAGCAGCAGGAGAGGTTGGGCTGCTAATGTGCATCCAGAAAGGGTTGTGGTCAAACACTTTGTATAGGCAGATTTACTTTAAATAGACAAACATTGAATGCCAAAACCTTGCTACTGAAAAGGTTTTAAAATGTGGTTGTAGTACAGCAGCAGTAGCTGAGCCATAACACATGGCTTCCAAAACGTTCCTGGAAGTTAAATAATAACTGGAACAGGCACTGCATCCACTTAGCAGAGGTCTGATGGCATTATTAATGCCAGAAATCCAGCAGGCCCAGCTGAAGGTTTTCCCAGCTGATTTGGCTTAGAGTTGGCCCTAAACACCCCAGGCCCTAAAGACCAACCTGGTCTTTACCTAGAGCCTTTACTAGTTTCTTTTTTTTCACTTCAGCTCCAGGGTCTGCAATGGCCCTGGTTTTGTTCAACAACACAAAAGAGACTGAACAGTAGAAACAAAAAGAAAGCCTCAAGTTCTTCAGAACTGCAGAGAAAAGCACACCAGGGGCAAGTACTAAACTCAGTGGACACTGCACCTGCAGGACAGGTGCCAAGGGCTTCAGCCCTTCAACCCAGTAGAACACTGCAAGGCTCACTCAGAATGTCTTTTTTGGAAAGGGCACTCAGAACGTTTTTTCAGGACAGACTCAGTTTATCCAGGACAGTACAGTAGGGCTCCTGTGCCACTCCTTGGCTCCAGCTCAGGCGGCAGAGCATTGATGGAGCTGTACACTCCTTCATGCAGAGGCTGGGATATGGCAAAAGCATTAGCAGTCAGTCATTCCATTCTCTCAAAGCTTCAAGTTTTCTCAGGGTTTGGGTTTTTAAATTTAATTTGGTTTTTTTTTAATAGCCAACACAATGCAAGTAAGCTGTAAAACAAATAGACATGTCTTAAATTATTACAGACACCCTGCAGTTCAGCCTAACCACGTAAAGGAGCTGTGCTGCTGCAGCAGCATTTCTAGAAAGGAAGTCACTGAAAGCCAGACCTGATGGGAGTAGCCTTGATCTCCCAAACCCGTCACCCTCGGGAAGTTCCACAGACAAGTAGGAAGGCAGCTGGAGTAACAACATTTTTCTAGGGAAAACAATACAATAGGAGGGGAGTGTTGGCCTGCTGTTGGAGCTAGTCTAGCAGCTGCCACAGAAAGGTGAGCTCTGATGTTAGCAAAAGCTCAGCCCAGGAATCAGCAGCTGCAATTCGAACTCCACTGAGTGCAAAGGGAATCCATCTCTAAGTAAATAATTAGCACCAGCTTCATTCCCAGTTGCAAATACATTAGCTGTTCTACCCAGGGAGGAGAATCTGCCACTTAGGACCAACAGTCCTCACTTTTTGTCCAAAGTTGCTTTTACACATTAGTAGAGAGAAAGAGGGTACCCAGCTACAGGTTTCCGGAGAGAGCCAGGTCTCCCCCAAACTGGAGAAGTTTCTATTTTCTTGCTATCGTAGTTGAAGCCTTTGAAGAGAAACAGCTTTTACCTTGGCCAAGCATTTTAGACAACTGAGTAGAACTACGCTCACCCAAATTCAGCTGTGCAATTCTTCGAGGCCAGAATCATCAGGAAGCAGTAGTTATAGTTATCTGGCAAAGAGCTAGAAAAGGCATTCACATTCCTTCCCAGAGATCTCTCAGGCATTCAAATTACTGCTTTACAGACTACGTTGTGGCCACACCTGAGCTATTCCCCAAACGGTCACCGAACGCATTCCTGAGGGATCATCCGCAATCCGACGTGCATGCCAGCAGCTTTCGTCTCCAAACCTCCAACTATCAACCAACTGCATGCCCCAGTATGGCAAGGGGACGCAAATCTCATGTCAGCCTGGGTGGCAGTAGCTCAAAGTACCCATTGTCTGGGCTTAGCAGGGTTCCTTGAACATTTCCTGCCGTAACCTACCGCAGCAAAAAAAAAAAAAAGTTTGAGGAGAAAAGTGCAACCCTTTTCAAAAGTTGCAACTATGCTTAGGCAAGCATCAGTGCTAATGTGAACACTGGCATCATCTACTGGGCTGTGGTGAGAAAAGTCTCCCCACTTTCCTACACTACCTGCGGCTGCAGCTATTTCCACACTGCCATCAGAGTCTAGCTCCAGCACCCTGCCAAAGCCCAGGTACGCCCAGCTAGAGCAGCATTGTCCTGCCGCGTACTCCTGCCGGGCTGCTGGAGGGGTCAGCGCCTGGAGGAGCTGGCCACACAGGGAGAGAACACGCCCTGGCACTAGGTTTCTTCAGGAAAGACCTGAAAGCAAAGCTTCATCTATGAAGTAGTGACCAAGAGGGACGCTGAGGGGGACAGGAGCTCACTGCTAGCTCCGACAGCCGGGCTATGGGGCAACCCCACGGCACACACAACTCTTTAAAGACAGAAGCCCCTCAGCTCCTGAGCCCGTAGCCCCCACTGCCGTGAGCCCCGTCATGGTTCCATCAGGCAAAGGTCCAGCGCAGGAAAAAACACAATAAAACGAGAAAACAACAAAACGGCCCGCTAGAGACGCACTCACCGATGGAGACCAGCTTGATGCTCTCCCGCTCCAGGAACTCGAGGGCCACCGAGACGTTCTCCAGCTGCATCTGGCGGAAGGTGGGCCGCTGGTGGTACTTGCGGTACATGCGCTTCTGGCTGAGCACCTCCAGCAGGGCGATCAGCCGCAGCCCGTCGCTCAGGTCATGCTGCAGGTTGCCGATGCGCTTGTTGACGCAGCGCAGGTGCTCGTTGCACCAGCGGGTGAAGGTGTTCTGCTGGATCCGCTTCCAAGGCGCGTCCTCCGCCAGGTCCTTCTCGGTGGCGGGCATCTCGCCGTCGGGATCGACCGCTCTCCGCGCGCCCTGACCCCGCGCCTGCGTGCTCATGGCCAGCCCCGCTCCGCCTCCTCGATCCACTGCGCTCCGCCCGCGCTCCGCCCGGCCGCCTGCGGGGAGGGAGGGAAGGAGTGAAGAGCGCTCAGCAGCGGCCCCTCTCTTTTTCCTGCTCTCGCTGCTGCTGCTGCCGCTGCCGCTGCCTGACCTACCCGCTCTGCGCGGGCCCGCGCCGCCGCCCGGCCTTTATCCGCCGGGAGCGGCACGCCCTCCGCTGCATCAATCCCGCTCCCCGCCGCACCGGCCCGCGGGGGCCGGCCTGGGCTGGGCCGGGCCGGCCTGGCCTAGCCTAGCCTAGCCTAGCGTGGCAGAGCCCTTGATGAACGGGGGCCGCGCTGGGCCGACATTCACCTGGCCGAGGTGCCGGGCGGGGCTGGGGCGCGGCCCCCGGGCACGGGCAGGAGTGCAGCTGGACTGGAGCTAGTTCCCGGCCGGGGTGCAGACCCCTCGCCCCACAGACAAATGGAAACCCGCAGTAGGAACAGGAGTGCAGCCCCCGACCCACCCGCACCACAGCTCCACTCAGGCGACACAGGTTAGGCTGCCAGCCGTATGCCGGCTACAGGTGGAGGCAGCCACGGCTGGGTGAGCCCTCGCCGGGCCTGCAGAGCTGTGCAGGGCAGAGCCGGGGCTCTGGGCTTAGTGGGATTCGATTCTGCACAGCCTGCGCCCGGAGCGGCTGAGGGTGCTCACACGCGATGCGATGTGGCAAAGGGACAGCAAACTCTGTGCCGACACACAGGATTTTATCGGCCATTTGAAAGTAATAGAAACGTCTAAAAGCAGTCAATTACGGTTCGAATTCTTGGGGGGTTCTTTGCTTTTCCCCCCCCACTTTTGTGGCTGGTTTTCTGGCGCGCCACTCCCTGCTGATCTACAAGACTGTGACTTGCCGCTGACTCATTTGATGACAGCAGAGTCAATAGAACTACTCCAGCTGCCTTGCTGCATACTGAATTTTTGCAGGTCGCTGAGACATCTCATGACACTTCCTGGGTCTCTGAAAGCTGCGGTGAGCTGTCCCTGCGTGTCCCTATCCTGTGCCGACCCGATCACCCTCCCCTGGGGTCCAATCCAGCACGGACTTACTGTCTTGGCTTTGCTGCCAGGAGCTGCTCCACTGATTCAAGCAAAGTGTGTTACCTATTTACATCAAGGCTGCCACACTGAAAGGTGCAGGTGTCTATCAGAGAAAACAAATCCATTAAAACACAATCAATACAGTCTTATTTAATTAAATTACTGTAGTCATTCTCAGGTAGAAAATTAGAATACAGATGTCCAATTATTTTCTTTTCAAGGGTTTTTTTCTAATCCCTCCACTAAACCATCACACCATAGTTTTCTCTCCAGTGACCTAATAGATTCTTCCCCCAGGCTAATTCATATTAGGTGCATTTGTTAACAATGGATTAAGAAAGAAGCAGATATGAAGGTGAGGTAAAGTGAGAGTTATGTCTAAACTTCTATTGTTCCCTAATCAGCATTGCCTCCTGTTTTAAAACTATCAAAGAAATCAGAGATCAGATTTAGTATACTGAAATGTTGAGGTGTATCTCATGGCACAGCAGCCACTGCCCTTTCCTCAAATTACAAAGCCAAGCAGCAGGAAGCTTTTATTATTCAAATAAAAACTGACATTAAGTGAGAGTTTTAATTCACAGCACAAAACTAGTGACAGGACATAGAGATACTGCAGTCAGGGCAGGCTGTGTCTCTGCGAGCAGCTCTGCTGTCAGCACAGGTTTGTCCAGCCCAGGGGGAAGCAGCCTGGAAACATGGAGCTGAGCCTTTTCTCAAGGACTTCTCTCCCATCATCCAGTACTTCATCTTTTAATAGATACTAATTGCTTATTGACTTTGGCCTGGGTTGGGACTCCTTAGCAACCATTCCACATCCGGATTAGCTGATTGCTTATAATATTTTTATTCCCGTTCCTTTTCACTCCCACACCTAGTAATGCACACGATTTAATATCATTTTGTGCCCATGCCATGCTGGAAGTTGAAGCTTCAGACATTGTTTTTTCTGTAACAAAGGCAGTGAATAGGAATCACACAGGAAAAAGACAGAATTCGTATTAGGACCTCTATTTTTAACCGATGTATTTAGTTAAAATTTTCAATAAAAGTAATTTTTTCCATAGACCCAGCAAAGAAAATTTTCAGCCCAATGTTATACTGTGCAATGACATGCTCTGCACACATAAGAACAGTGGTTTCTTTGAGTGGTTTTCCACCATTCCATCCATCCATCCGTCTGTCCGTCCATCCATCCCATCAGAAGCACTGAGGCACAAAACCAGGTGTGAAGTGCTCAGCAAAGCTCTGGCACAGACATGCAAGCCCAGCTCACCCTATTAGACTCAGGACAAGTGGCACAGTCAGGGCTGTTGCTGTTGTGACCATGCAGGGTTGGTGGGGTACTGGTGGTCTGCAGTAGCCCTTGTCACAGCTGCCCTTCCCTGCACATCACAGGGCTTTTGATCAGAATTCAGCCTTTTGCATCCTGACTGCTTTCATGATTATTGGGAAACAAAGACTGCTTTATGGGAAGAGAATAAAAAAAGCAAAATTATTTCTGCTCCGAGGAACAGATCTTGTTTCGTTCCTTTCTTCCCAGTCACAGATGATCCTCACAGCTACAGTCTGATCAAGACTTCTGGCTGATGGGAAGTGAAGAGAGGCAGCCCCTGCCTGCATGGCACCCCATCACCTGCACAGGTGACTGAGATCAGGAGAGGTGCCCTGTCTGAGACCTTCCTGGCCACAAATGTGATATCCAGCTGTGGCAGCAACTGCAGGGCTGGGCATCAATGCCTGGTCTTATCTACTGATGAGAGAGTCCCTCTGTACGGCGCTGTGATCAGATTCCTCTTGGGGTCACATTTGACCTGAAAAACTGTATTTCCTTTGAAATGAAGTTGGAAGACAGTTTAACACAAGTGAACCTGTGTTTCATCAGGAGACAGAGAAATAAAAACAAGCTAAACCATGAATCTGTACTTGCTGGAATACCATCTTGGTACTGTATATTATTACAAATGAACTAATGTGTGCCTTGCAGAAATACCTTATGTGCATATTTATATGGGTAGATATCTGTGTGGATCTATGTATATAGGCAGAAAGGGAGGGAGATGGCAGTACTGTGCTCCGGGGTGGATACTTTTTCTTTTGATTTGTCCTGTATGACAAGGATCTTTCCATTCCATTCTTTACTTGCTAGATGCAGATACAAGGAAGGAAGAACACAGTCATTGCTTTCTTGGTTCTCTTTAAGCAGTTGTAAAAACACAGCAATTTTTTTCCCACTGTTTTAAAAATACTCTTCCTCTATGGTAATTCACCACAAGGCTAAATTTAAAAAGACCCTGTTTAATTCAGCAGCAGAGGGCTTCCTTTGCCACATACTCACTGTTTTATCATGGAACTGCTCAGAATATTTGTGTTTGAAAATACATCCTTGACAAATAAAATAAACTGTAAGGGCAATTCATTATGGCATGCTCTATTTTTAGCAAAAAGTCACTGCAGAATGTCTCTCAAACCAGAATATAGCATTAAGTCCTCTGAAGTCACAGGGAGTTGCTTTGCTGACAGAAAAAAATGGGGAGCACAGTTTAAACTGTAAAGGTAAATAAAAGTTGGCTGGCCTTTGCAGGTCTGTTACTGCTCTTTTTGGGATCATTGACAGTCCTTAATGGAAATTTAATCTCATTTATCATATCCTTGGGGACCCTGGAATGGTACCATGGGGCTCCACGGTGAACACTTGCCATTAGTTTTTTGGAGCATACTAACAGCAGAGGGAAATGGCAACTCTAACACTGGCTGTTTCATTAAGGAAAAGTCTGTTGAAGCCTGGTTTTGCAAAAGCAGAAGGGTGTGGGGAGTGGCAGCATGGGCCCTCGCTGACATCAGTGAACAGCGCATGATGGGGTGACTAATGAAGTCAGGTCTGTTTCAGGGTAATCGACTTATCACAGACTCATGTGATGATATGTTCTTGGATTCCTCCAAGTCATGGGCTGTACATGAGAGAGCCCAGCCATTTGGAACACTGTACATGCTCTCTGCTTGACGCATTGTTCAGCAGCAGCTAGATTTGATTGTAACAGGACAAGAACTGGAATTAATCTCAACTGTTAATCCAACATCTGCACACTTTGCTTGGAGCAGGAATCGGCCATGGCTGAGCATTCAGGCTGAGTCTTTGCAGGTAGAAGGATTTTTCTCTGCCCCTGGCAGGTCATGCTTTAGTTATCACCTCTCTGAGGATCTGTGCAACAGAAATGTCACCTTTTAAAGATTTCAGGGGTGCTGCACAAGGAGCAATGACTTTTATTTTCCCCACATTACAACTAACCCCACACAAGTGACTCTGAAGATGCATCAGATCCCAGCAGAAATGTATGGTGAAAAACCAGCAGGATGCCTCCATCTTTTCCAAAGGTTTCTGTCAAAGCAGCAGCACACTGAAGGTTTTTACCCTGGAGCTGTCAGAACTTGTGAGTTGTCAGGGCAAAGGCTTGGAAAAAGAATAACTGGGCCATGGGCTATAGCACCCGGGTAGCTTTAGAAATTTATCAGGAGATTTTAAATATTTATAATTTTTTGGCACATAATAGCCTTATCCAAACACAGGACAGCATTGTGCATTAAAACAAAAGCCATGTATAACAAATGCCATAAAATAAATTGTAGCACATTCAAGCCAGTGTGCAGATGCTAATCCTCACATCCTGCGGGGCAGCTCATCCACTAACCTAGCACCCAGCCAGTAACGCTGAAGATCCAGCAGCTGAGACTCACAGTAGTTAAAGGTTTGCCTTTTCAGAAGCCGCAGGCAACGTAACTCGAAGGGATTTCATGACTAAGTGACCATAAATGGCATTGCTGCACAGCTGGCAGCATCAAGTCTGGTTCAGCATCACAGCCAGGTCCTCCCAGCCTCCTGTGTCAAAGGTTTCCAAACACACTGCACATTTTCTTCACCTGTTACCTATTTACTGCGTTCTGAAAGATAATAGAAGTGTTCCTTCTCAATTGATGAAGTAGTCATTAAACCTCTCCTTTTGTTACCATGATCTCTACCAAATGAAGCCAAACCCAGACAAGCCGTTCAAGTCAAAGCATGAATCAAATGGTTGCATCATATGGACTGCATTTTCCTTATTCAGCAGCTCTATGGAAGGCAAAGAAGCTCTTCATTATACGGATATTGGCTAGGAACTTTGATACAACTTGTTCTGAGGTTTTCCATCTTCTGTTTTCTCCTCTGTTATCCAAGAAAGACAGTAATATAAGCGCCTGAAGCAGCAGTTCAGCCCAAATCGAACAGAGGGATGTCTTTAGGTAGAGAAATCTCTAGAACTATGCTGAAAAATAAAACTTGTTCTATAATTTGCATTGAAATTTATATTTGGAAAGTCTATTCAGGCAACAGTTACTTCTAGTAGCAGTTGTGTCTGGGGCAATTTTCATCTCTCTGTGTCTGGAAGAACATGGGTTTTCTTCTGCACAGAGTTCTTGCTGCATTATATATGTGTATATATATGTCTTGCTGCATTATATATGTACCCAGAAGCTGAAACTCGTGCCAAATCCATCTGGCAAACAGTGTTTCGCCAGAACTTGCAGTGCTGCTTTTGCCTTGGGTCCCAGGGAGACTTGCAGCTGGAATTTAAAGGTCTGGTTTTGACACAGGCTGTAAACAGCCCAAGAGCAAGGCTGCTTGTGCTTTTTTGCTATCCTGAAATCAGAGGAGACAACTAAACTGAAATCCATCTAGCACATACTGGAAGAGCAAGGACAGGGCATTCCCTGGGAGTGTCTCATGCAGGAATTCACCTAATTTATTTGTCCAAAATACCCTTGCTGCTTGCTCCCATGGAAATGTTATGGAGGTCATCTCTTTTTCTTGCTTCATCTATTTTTCTGACTGATAAACTGCTGCAGGGTGTTTAATTTTACTTCTGATTTGTGAAGCTGATTTTAAATGAAAAAACACATACAGCCACATATAAGCATCTCTCTTTCCAAAATCCAAGAAAAGTTGTGTCAGTACCTGAGGACAATGCCTAGCAGTGCAAATGTCCCCATGGCAGCGCCTGCTCTCAGCCAGAACCTCCCCCCACCCCCAGCACCAGGAATGCGGTGATGGCTGCGCTGTGGGTGTCCGAGCGAAACATAGCTTACCCAAATAAATGTGACTTGATATATCAAACATGACGTTGAAAAATAATTTGAAATAGCAGCTCATTTTTAAAATAACTCAGGATCTGATTTCATGACCTGGGAAGTCAGATCCTATACAAACCCACACAATGCTCCAGTGTGCAGCTAATCAGGGCTTCCTGCCCCTAGCAGATACCGCAGGCACAGGCCTCATTAGGCATTTTCTCTGCTTGCTTCCAGCCTTACTTACTGCTTGTGTTTGCACTCAGGGTAACCAGAGCTCTCCTCCTAAGATGATACACCCATTTTTCTCAGGGTTTGAATTTCTTTTTTTCTGCTTTTACTCCATGAGTTGGAGTTTGCAGGAGTGACAGTGTAAAGTTGGAATTAAGCATCTCACATCTGCCAGAGCTCATGGACTGCACAGAATTCCAAGTGCTTCCCAGTTACTCTTCAGGAGCTGTTGTAACCTGAGATACAGATGAATAGTTTTGTTTGACTTCAGAGGAGTAGCCAAGCTCCTCCTTGGGACAGCTGGATGTAGCATAGGAAGGAATGCTTTCCAGAGGAACAGCATATATTTTTTAAACAAACCAAAACTCTTCTGTGTGACATAAACAAAATTGTTGACCTATGACCAGCCAAAGGGGGAGTTTGTTTGGCTCTCCTGGCACCCGCCCCAGGATGCAGCAGTGGGGTGAGAATGCCAGTGCAAAGAGTGAGTGAAAACACAACATCCCAGCTATTTCAGAGGAAAGGCATGGCACTGTGGTGATCACTTCCACCGTCCCCACTGCAGTGTTCTCATGATGGTGAATAACCAACCCCAAAAGCACTTCTAAGTGGATTTGCTTTCTGTGAAAGGCTGAAGTCATGCTCCTTTCTCTTTTTTAAACATTCTCACAAAACTATTCCCAGAAATCTTGCATAAAAGAAGCCTTAAGTCTACTGACTCATTTGAAAGCTGCTTTATTAGCCCCTGCATAGGCTGATAAGCCTTGCCTGGTGCGTAAGGACATAAGGGCTGTACATTGTTCTGCTGCTCAGCTCAGCAAGTACTGGCAGCCTGGGCTTGATCCAGCCAAGCAATTAGAGCATTTAACTTCCTCCATAAATGCTTGTATGTGTGAGGCCATGTGTTTGGGGGCATTCCTCTACTTGAAAGGAATCTAAGGTTTTAAACATGTTGCAGAAGCAGAAGGAATGGCAGAGGCATCTGTGGACAGCATCACATTTATCTGGGTGAGAATTAGGAATAATAAAAGGTGGAAGAAAAGCACTTGGACCTGGCCAGCAGTCACCAGCCTCAAGCCACCCTTCCCCCTGCATAGTTGTTAGTCAGTTTTGCTATTAGGGAGTATATTGCAGCATAACAATGTCCTGCAGCTGAGCTCTGCCCAGCAACACCCTCGAAGAGGAAAGGCGGGTGTGTGGGTGCAAGAAGCACCAGCAGGAGGGGGAAAAAGAAAGGGTGTTGCCACTGTCCCAGAACAAATGGAAGACACCACCCCAGGGTGTTCAGGAGGAATGTGGCGGCTTGGAAAACACTGAGCTGTGTGTACCCTGCATGAACTAGGGGGCTGGGTGTCTGGGGACAGCTCAGCAAGGGTTTGTCCAAAGAAACTGTAGTTCTCAGATGGGAGAAAATAGGGCAGGAAGAAAGTCGAATATATCACCCACCCCCTGGCACAAACAATGCCTTACCAATTCCTAGGATGTTCTCTGGCTGTATACTTTCCCTGAAAAATGTGAGACTCCCCTGTGGGAATCCTCACTCTTTTCTGGCTCAACCTTTGGCTTGTAGGACAAAACCTGCAATTCCCAGGTTCCTGCTTTTCTCAAAATGATGATTCCTGGATTTTGTGAAGCAGGCCTAAAATCACCAGCACAAAATATTTAAGAGAAAAGGACTAAAAGGACTTCTCCACTACTAATGGGAGAAGATGGCATCAGAAAGGTGTTACTGGCGGAGGTAGCTGGGCAGCTGGCACCTCTTGCTCTTTGTGTGCCTGGCAGTCCTGAAATAGGAGGTAATACTGAGAATGAGCCCAGTCACAAGATGTCTAATTTAAAAGGACCAAAAATTAAAAATAGACCCTTTTCAATCAAGGAACTGTGTATTTCAAAGGGCAAATCAGCCACTGCAGCAGGTGGTGCTGCACTTCACATCAGCCATCTGGTACAGTACTCCAAGCAAGGAACCTTGTCTTTGTAAGTATTGTCACTTCCCTACAGGTTAAAACACCAACCAAGAGCCTGGTATGATACAGAGGGGGAAAAACAGAGCCCTGGCAAGCTTAGTCCTACTAACCAGAGTGAGCAAGAGCTAAACATGCAAGGGGAACAGGTTTGGAGCATGGTTTGAGAACTGTTTTTGAGAGTGGTCACTGTGCCTTAGTTCCAGCTGCCTCATTGCTGCAATAGTGGTTTCAGAGAAGAGGTGGGGGGAAGAATGAGTTATAGATAGAGCAGCCCCAGGTAAGTGGTTTTATCTTTACAGCCCTGATGATAACATGGTTTGCAGCAGAATGCAGCAGATCCAATCCAGCTTGGGCCAGTTGTGCTATGTGGAAGCCCCAGAGAGCCCTGGCAGTGAAGAGGTCACCAGTGCAGGGCTGCAGGAGCTCTGCAGAGCTCTGGGTTATCACCACTACCCTCTCAGAGGCACTGGATGTTTGCATAGGCACAGCATGGTGGCCACCCAGGTGCCTTTGAGGGCCCTTGTTTTCTTTAGGCTTCTCTGAGGCTCAAGTCTGGGGAGAGAGATGGCAGCAGCTCCTTTAGGGACCAAAAACAGTCCCCAGATTGCAAGATGCACCAGGAGGGCCAGGTGCACCCACAAGAAGTCTCCTTCTCCTGCTCTCTGCACAGAAGCTCTCTTCTGGATATATATCCTCGTCGTTGAACTTTGTATGTAAAACTCTTCCTCTGTTCTGCATGGACTTTAGTTCCTTTGGCACAGCCATCGCTGGCTGGCAAGCAGCTGGGATGACTGTGTCTTAAAGCATGGGGCTGAGTATGCCAGCATACCTGTGTTATCTCCGTCTCTCTGGAAGGAGCAGGTGGGAAGACTCCACAGTGAAAGACTTCGATCCTGTGGCAAAAGCACCAGTTTGGCTGTTAACACACTGGTGCTGCTGGTGCTCAGCTGGCACAGGTACCGTGACACAGGCCAGAGCCTGGGAGCTCCATACAGATGGATGAGCAATTCCCTGTCCTGTGACAGGCTGATGTGGCCCCATAGGAGCCTTCCTCCTGCTCCTTTGCCAGCCTTGGCAGCGGTGTGCTGAGTTTTCTGCGGTTCTCACAGCAACTGCAAATTTTCCTTCCGCAAAGCAGAAATCCTGTCACAGGTTCCTTGACAGCAGCAAAGTTCCAGTAGCGAAGTGACAGAAGTTGGCGAAGCAGCTGCAAACTGGTCAAGAACAACTGGAGAACGGCTTATCTGAGGAGAGGCAGGCCGGTTTCCCTTTCCGGCAGATCCAACCGCTCTGACAGCTCCTAAGAACACTGATGAAGCGGGCAGGGGATCTCTGCGGGCACAGCCCGGCTCCCTGCCCGCGGCTCCATGTCCCCGGCTCCATGTCCCCGGCTCCATGTCCCCGGCTCCATGTCCCCGGCTCCATGTCCCCGGCTCCATGTCCCCTCAGGGCGAGCCGTCCCCACAAAGCCCTTGGCACTGCTGCCCCCTGCCGGCCCACGGAGCGCTGCTTGGCCTTCCCCTCATGGCGGCCCCGCCGCTCCCGGCGCCGGACAAGCCCCAGCAAAACGCCTTATTGGTTTAATTTGATAAAAATCCCTACAAAAAAAATTCCCGCGGCGGTGAAATCATGGAACCATAGAATCGCTTAGGCTGGAAAATCCCTCTAAGATCACCAAGTCCAATCATTAGCCCAGCACTGCCAAGCCACCGCTAACTCACATCCCTCAGTGCCACAACTGCAAGGCTTTCAAACACCTCCAGGGATGGTGATTCCACCACTGTACTGGGCAGCCCATTTCGGTGCTTGAAGGTGCTTTTAGCCAAGAAATTTTCCTTAATATCCAATCTAAACCTCCCTGGCATAACTTGGGGCTGTTTCCTCATCTTGTCACTTGTTACACCTGGGAGAAGAGCCAACCCCCACCTGGCTGTAATCTCCTTTCAGGTGTTGAAGAGCCATAAGGTCCCCCCTGATCCTCCTTTTCTCCAGGCTAAACACTCCCAGCTACTGCCAAGGAGACTTGTGCTCCAGCCCCTTCCCCAGCTCCAGTGCCCTTCTCTGGGCACACTCCAGCACCTCAATGTCTTTTGTGTACTGAGGGGCCCAAATCTGAACCCAGGATTTGAGCTGTGGCCTCAACAGTGCCCAGTGCAGGGGGACAATCGCTGCCCTGGTCCTGCTGGCCACACATTGCTGATACAGCCAGGATGCCACTGGCCTTCTTGGCCATCTGGGCTCATGGTCAGCTGCTGTCAGCCAACATGCCCAGATCCTTTTCCACCAGGCAGCTTTCCAGCCACTCTGCCCCAAAATCACCCAAAGCCTGCACAGCTGATGGGCTCATTCGCACTCCCCAGGCCCTGAGAACTGCAGTGGTGGGGTGGGAGCAGGGAAGGGGCTGTGCTGCCCCTGCTGCGGCCTGGGAGTATCTTCTCATGCCGCAGGAATGTGGTTATGTCATGGCGAGTCCCCCACACGCCCTGCTGCTGCCTCCCAGCCCGTTGCCGGCTGACAGCTCTGGGAAGCATCTTTACTGCTGAAATGGAAGCATAAATTTCTGCTGGCAGGGCTCCTGGCTGTGAAAACTTGTAAGCCATAACAACTGCTCACTGTGACAAAGTTACTCCAACATTTCCCATGGTCCTGGTCCATCCCTAAGAGCTGGGGGCAGGAAGAGGGGGAAAAGGTTTTAAAAACTTTTCATTTTCCTTATTTAGTTGAGCATTACCGGGGGCGATATTTCTGCCTGTGCATGAATCCTTCCTGCTGAACTCACAGGGCATGACGCACCCACAGGAGGGGAGAGCATGCCTGAGACAAGAGTGGCTGAAGTATGCTCCTGCTGAGCTGCTCTTTCTGAGGATTTGTATTTCTTTTTCCAGCCGAGAAGCTTTATTATTACAGAAAGAACATGAGATTTTTATGAGTGATTTTACAAATTAGTTTCTCAAATTGTTTGCAGCACAAGAAATGTTGCAGTCATTAAAGTTCATAGAAAGTATCAAATGCTCCATCACCGCAAAGCTTTTCCTTGTGCAACAGAAACAAAGCAAAGTCGCCCCTGGCATGTTTAGACTCTGACTCAGAAATGCTGTTCATCACCTCTCCACCATAGCATACAGCAACTCATCCTGCCCTTGTGCACATTGCTAGAACGAGCCCGGAGCTGAACCAGCACAAACCCAGCTACAAACATGATTTTAAAAACAAACAACTAATTATTTCCATTCACCTCATTTAATTTGGGCTCATGCAGAAATGCTGTTCATCCAATAGTCCAAAATATGTCACGTATTAGGAGCTAAAGAGTCCAACCCAATGAATGAGTCATCACCCAGTGGATGAAATCCCATATCTTCATGGCTGCTCATAAATAAGACAAGCTCAACTTTATAGTAAGTCATAAGTAAACAATGAACTATATGAAAATCAGACTCAGCTGTGTTATAACTGCATGGGCACAGTGCCCAAACAGAAATGAAAAGCGAATGTGATACCATCAGTGTTTGGCTTTGGAGACTGAATTTGGGACTGAGACTCTTAAGAGGGGTTTTGATGCATGTAGCAGGGCAGTCAGACATGCAGGCCTTTGAGGCCACTGCAGATGCCTGTTTGCAATAAATAACACATTATCCTGGCCATTAGCACTTCTGAACCTCAGATTCCAATGGGCAGATTTTCTGAAATTATCACCTGATATCTTCTTGCAACAGCCCAAAATTTCCAGGCAGTGCTCTTGTGTCCTTGCAGCCTGCTCCTTCATCAGTGCTCTCTCCTAGAGGGAAGTGAAGGGCAGCAAAACACTGTTGCTTCATGGCAGCAAAACATTGTTGCTTCACCCTGAGATGAGCATCTGTAACATCCTGTGCATCCCTCATAACCATACCCTGAGTGCTGGGCTGGATTCACAGAGCTGGCTGGAGTTTTTGATTTAATAACTATTTGAACCAGTGTTGTGAGAGAAGGCAAGAAATAGCAGAAAGTATTGATCAACCTCTATCTTGTTATAAAATTAAGAGCATATAAAATACAGTATTGAAATAACTGGAAGCCTAACCATACTGCAGCCCAGACAGCCCAGCAGAAGGACCAGGCAAGAGAAGATGTACTGATGGCACTGAGAAAGACTCTGGCACATGGTCATGAAGGAATCCTTCCGCAGCAGCGGCAGCTGAAGCCACCTCCAAGTTTGAGCTCCATTGCCACCCCAGAGCCCCGGCCACATGCAGCTCATGGGGGCCTGCAGCCAGTTTTGCAGGGGCATTTACTCCAATAAATAACACCTTTCTGCTCCTGAACAAGATAAGTGTCAAAAACTCTGGAAAATGTAAATTTCCTATTTGTATTCAGGTTAATGGTGCCAGTGGGATACAAAGAAGATCACAGGAAGCAAGTACTTGAATCTTAAGGAAATCCAGGATGTAGTTAGGTGTGCTAGAGGGTTGACAAGGTTGACAATCTCAAAGGATATTCTCTTTTCATTAAACTGACATTGTGAAGGTAACCATTAATGGCAGAGCTGCTGTTGCCTGAAGAAGGTGCTCCTGAGATAGATGCCTGACAGAGGAGCCAGCTTTGAAGTCTTACAGGTCTGCATGGGCTTTGGGGTACATTCTGAAGTGGAGATACCCTGCTAGTCTCTCTCCGTAGCATTCTCGTTTCAATACAGTAGAGCAGCTCAGGCTGCCTTTCAGATAGCAGAGAGGCCAAGACAGTAGCTGTCTGGCTATAGGAAGGGAAGAGACCAAAGCAGCTTTTCCCTGAGAGAGCAAAGCTCCAGCATCTGCCAAAGTACACAAGGACACAGACAGCCTCGTAGTTGTCCCTGCAGAACAGGGGCTGGGGCAGATGGGGATATCCGTTCTACAGTGATGTGTCCATACATGGGGGAGGGCTTTGAGATGTGTCACAAGAATGAAAGCCCAGAAGAGGCCCAAGCCTGGTCACAGGCACTCGGTTCATCCCAAGGGATGCAGGGTCTCATGCTGAGGAATGGGGCCTGACTCTCTTTCTCCTTCCTGCCCTGACATCACTGCATTTCTCTAAAAGGCTGAGAACAGTTGTGCCCTCTCAGGATTCCACAGATGATTTACAAGTCCTCTCAGGAGACTTCCAAAGAGCTCCTCTGGCTCCTTGCCTTCCTGATAGTCCTTGACCCAAGTGCTCTTCGCATCAGTTCAGGCTGGGCAGTACCACAGCCTCAGCTCAGACTTTTCCTAAAAAAGATGCTCTGATCGGGGAAGTAGTTTTATTTTTTCAACCCTTGGTACAGTTGTAACAGGGCAAAGCATGGTTGATATCCAACCAGAGATGTGAGTGCACAAGCCCAGGTCACTACTCACTGTCCAAGCAGAGATCCTCTGTATACATTCTCTTTTTAACACTGGAAATTACTGTACTTTAATAAAGTTCTGTAAATGGATGAATAATTTCCACAAGGAAAGAATGTTAAACTTGCATTGGCACAATGTTACTGCTAATCAAGTGATCTTCATAATTCTCCAGAACAAGCAAAACTTCATATTTTCCATATGTAGCCATCTTTGTCACCCAAAGTACTTTGTATTCAATAAAAATACCAGCTTTCATTAAAGAAAAAAACCTTTTCGGTGCAATTTTTCTGGCATTGCATATCTTTGGTTCACTCACTCAACATGTTTAGAATTAAATCACAAAACCTTAACTCACCCTCTAATGATCTGTTTGTTTTCAGATTCATATTCTCACAATATGTTTGCTGACAGCAGTTGGGCTCTTTGACAAAAGTCAAGAAATTTTTCCCAACAATGTATATTTGCTTCGTTCTGGTGAATTACAGGGGAAGGGTGCAGGCTGTACAAGCTGTCACCAGTAACGTGACTGTAAGACTAAGTGTAATTTATTTAGTACAAGCTAAATGTTTATACTAAGTGTTCTTTGTTCCAAACATTATCACTTCAACATTGAGCTTTTTATTAAGAGAGTTGTGAGAAAGGTTGAGCCCTGTTTTGAAAGGATTTTTAAATTTAGCATCACTATGACTTGGAGCCAAAACCCTGATGCATATAGTTCTCGGGAGAATTATAGCAAAAAGCTGTTCCCCTTGGTTTCAGGCGCTTCTAAACTGTTCTTTTTGACTTTGTATTATGCGCTAGAACTGAATAAGAACAAACCAATTCTTGAAAGGATATGTTGTTTCAAAATAAATCCAAAATCTTTCACTCCAAATACTGTCCAATATGGTACGTTGATATTATTTCACCTTATCCTTTTCTCCCACTCTTAAAATAATCCCTTCAAATTCATATTGATTGCACAAAGCACTTTGACCTCAACAGAAACAAAACACACTGGGATGAAATCTGGTCCTACCAATATTCCTCAGCCTTTCTCACCTGCCCACTGATGGATGGGGTCTGGAAGGTGTCCCCACCTTGGTGTCCACACACAGCTGCACTTCAAGCAACAATGACAAACAGACCTTCTTTAATAAACTAGTGACACCAGTTTATTAAACTGGTGATAAAGTGAAATTAAGTCTGTGATACCTGGAGAGCCCAGGATATTGTATCTTTTAAAAGTCAAGTGCAAGTTACTCTGTCAGAAGAGTATTGGACTTTGTCAGTAGCACGAATAATCTCATTCCATATAAACACACTTGAAAACTGCATCCCTGTATATTTGCCACTCAGAAAAGACAAAAAGAGAAAGGAGAGCAGTGAGGAGGATGACGACACGGGAAACTCACCTTTTAGCAAAGGGCCTCGGGATCCTGATCTGCTGCTGAGAAAGTCAAAGCCAGATGTGGTTTCGAGCTGCATGGAGAGAGCAATGTCAGAGGTGAGGGGTTTCCACTTCCCAGGGGAAAAGTGACTCATGGTAGAAAGCTGCAGCTAAGCAGCCACACACTAGGGAAATATATGTTCAAACAGGAGTAAATTGACCTTGTGAGCAACTAACTGTACCCTTAACTATCTCTTACAGTAGATCTTCCACCTCTCAAATGGAAGGAAGAATCAATGTCAGATTTTTCTCTAAAACACATGTAATTTAAATAGGAAGAGTTGAAGCTGGTTGTCCCATCTTACATACTGTACTTCATACTAGTTCCTGTTTTCTTGGGAGCAATTCATCTTACGAACAGTGATTCCAAGCTTTACTCCTAGAAAGCATTAACAACTTAATATTACTTCCATTTTTATAGCAGCTAGAATTATCCTTGTTTGCTCATTGAAAAATATTTTACACACAGCAAATACACACAGCAAATATCTCTGGGTTTATCTGAAGAAAGGAAATCCTTTCTGCAGACTATTCTTTGGTCCCTGCTGAGTTGCCAGCTCCAAAGCCTGCGGAGTGCCCAGCAGCATGCAAGGGTGTTTCTCTGGGGTGTGAAGCTGACCCTCCTACACATAACAGATTTCTGGCACGGGCATTGTTCTTTACTAGGGCCCTGTTTTCACAGGTATTTAATGAATAGGCTTTCAACTGCAAAAAACACAGGCTGAGATCAAGAAGGCAAATGACCTTTGTGCTTGTGATTGTATGATCACATAGTTACACTTATTTTCCTCATTAACATATAGGAATCCCTTTTTTGTTAATGCACTTTATTTAATTCTAATAGGCTTTTTGTTGTATTTAAAAACCTAGAGGAAAACAGAAAAAAAGTCCCATTGTTCTCCCACATGTTTGTTTTCACTACAACTACTAAGAGGAAAAGCCCTTTACAAAAACAGGATACAGCAGACTTCTCTATGCTGTGCCCCCCCGCCCCCTGCCAATGATGCTGAAAGCCATAGCATGCAGCATCCCTTCCCAGCAGTCCTAAGAGACAAATCACCAGGGAACCATGTGGTGTCACCTGCATCAGGTGCTGCCTGGCCCCAAGAGATCCTCCAGATCTCCCATGGGTCTCAGTGAGCAGCCACAGGATGTCTCTGGGGTACCCTCAGGAGTGGGGCTCCCCACTGCATTTCTACTAATGACTTTTCAGAGCTCCTTTCTTAATGTATCCCATGGCCTTGTTCCCCCCTCTTGGATTATTGCTTCCCCTGATGGATTTTTGGTCAGTCAGCAGAGGGGTTCCTGGCTGTGCCAGCAGCCCTCAGGAAAGGCCAGAGCTGAGACAGGGGAACTCATAAGCTGCACTCACTGCAAAGCACATTCCTGTGGGCTGTTGTTAAGAAGATAATAAAAATTGCTGTTTTCTTTCTCCCCACACGTTAGCATTTGGAAGAGTTCATACTTCCAAAGAATAACACTGACTTGTTCTCCGTGATATGGAAGAATAAATCAAATGCAATTACCAGGAGACCAGCATTTCTGTAATCAAGAGCCTCATCTCTGGCTAGAAAGTACCTTGGGGGAATTGAGTTCTAGCGACTGGGGGGCCAGTAAAGAGCAATTTGAGCTTTTCTGACTGAAACATGGTGACTGCACTTCCATTCGCCTGGGCAGAAATTACCGCTCAGCAGCCTGGCAACCTCCTTCAAACACCATCTGAAGAGCATTTCAGTTTAAAAAAGTCTCAAATTTTAGGGAAATGTGCCTTCTGATTTCTTTCTAAGGAAAAACATAAATGCCAAAAGGGGTGAGGATATTCTTGCAATGAAGGGAACAGAATACTACTTTGGTTTTAGTTTTATAGGATTGTGGTTCTACCCATTTTTCTTTTAGCTGTGTTAAGTAAGCTTTGTTTCTTCACAAGAAATTATCTTGACTTTTGATTTAGCCATGCTTTCTGAACAAGAGAATTCTATTATGCAAAATGATTACATTACAATGTAAATTATATGGGAACTGTTTATGCAAGTCCTTAGGTAAAACAATACCACTTTATTACTACAAAATAAACTTTCAGATTACTGACACTTTGTCTTTGAACCAGAGAGTCTGCTATGGCTCAATAAACTGAAGAGCCAGGGAGACAACTTAGCACAACAGGCTATGCCTGATACTACTTAGAATCAGACCACAATGTTTTCAGTTCAAGTGGAAAAAACCCCAATTTCCACTTATATCAAAATCTTTCATTGTTTAGAAACCGTAAATTGGCTGCTTTTTGCATTTATTGGTAAATCTCTGACCATCATCAGAGGACAGGATTAAATAATGCAGATGTCATTCCTTCCTCATCAGGGAGAAATAAAACCACAGCGTCCTCCCTTGCTGCACACAAGGAGTTCAACTACAAAACTATGTTTTTCCCAAACTTTCGGTATCTGCTGACCGGGTGTCCCAAAAGGCAAGAAATCACAGTTCCCCATGCACTGTCGGGACAAGATCACTTTGAGCAACTCCTTTTCTGAAAGCAGAACAGGGCACTCCCTCCATCCCACAGACCCTCACTCCGTGCCACCGCCCTCCGGCCCCATGCCGGCGTCCCTCCGGAGCCGAGGGCAGGTCCCACATGGTGCCCAGCCACGCCGCCCCTCGCACCTACCGTCCGCTGCTCCCCGCGGCCCCACCGCGCCGATGGATGGATGGAACTGCCGGCCTTGGCTGGGAGCTGCTGCTGTCCCAGCAGCGGGAGGTCACCAGGCTGCTGGTCTGATCTTCAGCTCGCTTTCCATCTGAAAAGTTTAACTCCTTCACGCCCTGAAAGGCACAATATCAGCAATACTGCGGCGCTGCGCTCATCCCTTGCCAGGGACTCTGAGCACACCCTTGTTCTGGCCTGCTGAGAACGAGGACACGCACCTGAGAGAAACCAGGATATGGGGGGGGGGTCGGCATGGGCAGTTTTGCTCTGAGACTTGGGGGTGAGTGTGATACAAATAAGTCCTCGATGAGATATTCCTCTTAATAACGTACACCCCTAAGCCCTGTCCTGAAGTCTCCTGCATTCCCACACATTCCTGTGGCTGCCAAATCCCTGCTGGGGACCCTAGGGGCTAATACTTTGGAAAGGAAGGGGAAAACCTTTGACAGCACTTTTTTCCATCTCACCAAGCCCCTGGGAAATTGAAGGAGGTGGAAATTGCTTCTGGCAGAGGAGATACCCAGATCTGAAAGGCCACACTGGGAAGGGACCTCAAAAAAATCCCAGCCCTATTCCTGCTGCCAGGAAACCCCAGCCATCCCTGGGTACCCATGTCCCTCCTTGCTTTGATCATAGAGGGGTTCCTGATGATGGGGTTTTGTGGTCCCACTCAAGATGCCTGTGCAAGAGCATGGGTAAGAAGTTGTCTCTGCTTTTCCCTGACAGCCAACTGGGTTCCCAGTTCTCTGCACACCAGCCCTAGGCCCTGTATGTGGCACTAGCAGAATGTATAGGACAGAGTAGAAGCAGCCATCAGGAACTCCAGCTGCTGCTTTTTCCAGGAAGATGTTTAAAATGGTTACGTGATGATGTCAACCCTGACCTCCATGTTCCTCTTGCACTCCTCTGCTGTGTGACTATTGAGCAATGGAAACATTCTCTGGGTTTCAAGGCTCTGAGTCCTGTCCCACATCTCTGGCTGTGGGCTCACTCTCACCCTCAGCCACCACACTGTACTCTGCAGCCTGTTCAGATCTGGCACATGGGGAGTTTTAGGCTCCTGCCCCTCCAGAAACTAAGCTAAATCTGGCCCCATGCAAGGCTTCTTCAAACACCACTTGCTAGGCATAAAATCATGGCTCAGTACAAAAGCCCACTCTCACTGCCACACACAGGCTGTCCTCTTGCCCAGCTGTGGTGGCAGTCACAGGAAAAGGGACAGGTGTGAATTTACCATCCTTGTCCAAAGGAGGATGTGCCAGGCAGAAAGGCCACACGTGGCAGGGACAGGAGCATTTCACAGGGCCAGCAGGAAGGCAGCAGGTCCAAACTGTGTTGGAGTTTCCTACCCAGGGTGTTGCAGTGCCCTGTGGGTGCACTGGCACTCGCCATGCTGAGCCCAGCTGCTGCCCACCCCTGCTCAACCTCTGTGTCCTTCCCAGTGCACCAGCCCACACATCCGCAGGAACCCACAAGGGTTCTTGTCACTGGCAACAAAGTGCTCCTAGAAAACAACCAACACAAGGCTCCTGTAACCCACAGTTCCAATGCCAGCACATCCCACCCTGCACCCTGTGGCTTCGCTTGTGACCTGCCCAGGCACAGGCTTGGCTGGGACCCTTAAATCAATCCAGTGCATTTCAGCCCAATATAAATACCATGACCCTCAGCCAGTCCCTTCAGAGGGGGTGCACCTGGCAGAGTCTCCTCCTATCCCAAAGGCAATTCCCAAAGGTCCATCGGCACACACCACAGCCAGACCCTTTCAGCTCCCAGGCACTGTGAGTTATGCAAAAGGTGACTTTTGTCCCCAGTAATAGGAGCCTGAGTGAGGGAGAGGGAGGGGAGAGGAGCCCTGTTGCCCTTTATCTGCAGAGCAAGAGGCTGTGAGTGCAGTGCTCTAATTCCAGGTGACATGTGGCATCTCTGAGGCTGCAGCACTGATGGAGCATGAGATGGTGCCTGACACATAATCCCTGTGCAGACACCTTTATCAAGGGGCTGCAGCAGCTTTTCATTCATCCCTAAGATCAGCAAAATCCAAAGTTTAAGATAATTTTCCGCACCTTGCTCTGGAGGGAGGACAGCTTTGGAGCTTTTGATTTCAGGTATGAAAAATGTAATTATGGATAATGATGCCTTTTGCTGTAACCCAAGCAAAAAACCTTTCTGTGTTTCATGGCTGGTCCCTGTGCCCTAAAGTAAAAGAGGGTTTCTACTTTCATTACAAAACATATTTGTGTTTAAACCTGTAAGGCCTTCTCATCTGTGAGCTCTCTAGTGGCCAGCAGTCTCTCCTGCATCTGGTGTTACTTAGCCAGCATTCTTTTTTCTGTGTTGCCTGAGGGCCAAAAGTACTTCCCAAAAGGCAAAACATGGGTTAAAATTGTTTAGAGAACAAAACTCTGTTAGAATGTTTTACTGGAGTCCGGGGAAATTACTTCTAAAATACATACACATAATATTAGCAGCAATAATAGAGTTTTAAAAAGTTCACTGTAAAAGCAATGATGTTTCAGATGGAGCCAGCATTTCAAACCCATCTGTATGGAGATGACATCAGACACATGGCTTATGTTTCCACTTTTGGTGGTGTGAAAGAAAATACACTGCTACACGTACTTACCTTTAGCTCGTGTGTGTGCTTAACTTGGGCAGTTTGGTTGGTTAACTGCTTGAAGTCAGAAGGCTTCACTTTCACAGAAGGCAAAAACTGTTTTTTTTTCATTTACAGGCTTCTCAGCTTGTATCAAAACCATCCCTCTCAATCCTCACTGAGTTCTGCCACTATGACACTTAAATCCACTATTCTATTTAAATTATTATAAGGTGACAAATTAATCTAGGACATGGTGAATGCAAGACCTGTTTCAGCAGACATCTCACAGTGCAGATGTTTACACTGTTTACACTGCAGATGTTTAGGCTCGCCTGGTTGACATCAACCTTCCCTCTTCCCGGACAGTTCAGTGAGGGGTGGCAGTGCCACGGTGGAGCCCTGCTGGCGACCCTGCCCTCCCCCTGGGGCAAGGCAGCTTCAGCACTCCGGCTGCAGCCCCTCCCGGTGTCAGGTGAGCAGCTGCACCAAATGCTGGCGATTTCCCATGGGAAAATAGAGAGGGTGAGTTAATCCACGTGCACCTCTTGTGAGCAGGAGCCAGGTCTCATTTCTCACCTGCCCGGGAGCAGGAGCCCAGTGCGTTGTGGACAGCTGTGGGGTCAGCTGAAGGAGGAGGTGCAGTCCCCACTGATTTGGATCCTGCCTAGGATGCACTGGGTCCAAGCACATTATACATGGCTTTTAATTAAGAATACTTGCCACTGATGGCTTTTTCTGCTGGCAACTGGAACTCCTGAGGACTGTTCCCATCTGCAGAAAGACGCCATCACCTGCAGTATAGAGGCAGGCAGTTAAGGAGGGGATCTGCTGGCATGCACACTCTGAAGCCAGTCCGAGATTTCTACATCATCTCAAAAAAAGGGTAAAAAATTTAAGTCATAAGAACAGAACAATGAAAGCTGAGTAAACAGCAGTAATGGAGGTTTCCTGATTCCTTAAGCTCCCTCCTATGTTTATAAATGAAAGAGAAACATCCAGAGGTTTCTAGTATTAGACCTCATTTCTTTTTTAATCAGAAATGCCCTAAATACTTCTCAGTTTCTGTTTTCAGATGTCGCCTTCTCACAGAAATGACCACCTAAAGCATTCATCTTTTTATTAAAAATACATATTTTCATTAAAAAATTACATTGGGATTTCATTCTTATTCCAATTCTATGCTTTTATTTTTTTGACATGGTACAAGCATTTTTCTAAACTTAAAGAAACCCTTCTCAGAGGGGGATGGAGATATGAAATATTTTTAAGGCATAGTTTTCTTTGATTTCCAAAGAATTTGATTCCAGTGCTAGAAAGCTGCAGAAAATAATCCCAGTGAGAAGAATAACCGAGAGCCAGGTTATTCCTAAGGCTCCGAGACCCTTTCAAGTCGGTCTGAAAACCTCATTGTTAATCAAAATAATTGCATGAGAACCAATCAGGAAATCCTGAAACATTCAGAATGAAACCTTGTCATTACAAATTCACCATCATGGCTAAAAAACAGATTATATCTGTCAAAAGCTGTGGGAAAGTTTGCTTTGTAGCAGTGGGGGCAGAAGTAAATATTTGTCCAATCTGTTTTGTTTATCCTAAAAACATATATACATGTACAGAGTTTCAATTAAACACTATTTTCTTTTTCCCCATGTGTACATCATTTGAACTGCCCATGTGAGGAGCTTTTAAAGCATCTCTCCCAGGAGTCAGGGAGATGGCTCTGTGCCAGCACCTTACTCAGACCATTACGCCATGGCAGGGCAGGTCGGATTGCTTTGAATTTTAAGCCTCATTCCTTTGGTCTCACCTCTGAGTCCATTTAAACATAGCTGGCCCCTTGCTGTAATTTAAAGCAATCTAAAGCAGATGCACAAAGTGCCACTGAGAACATACCCACAGATGGGTTGGTTTTGCTGGTAAATACCACAACATCCCAAGGCTGGTGATCGTGGGGAGCAGGTGCAGGAGGAAGGGGTTCAGTGGTGGGCAGGGGCCGTTTCACCACCATGCGGATTCCCCAAGTTACTGTACCTAAACTGCCTCAGAAATGGCCTGTTTTCTTGAGGAAGAGTGGTGCTGAGGATGTCTGAGCTGGTAGAAGAGCTTGAGGGGACACCAGGACAGACCAAGAGTTCAAAAAAGCTGTTTTACTGCCCTGTGGGGGTCATGAGTCCCTCTTGTACCTACCCCAGAACCCTCCATGCTGACACCGCTTTTGCAAGGACAGAGTCAGAGATCCAGATGCGAAAGGTCTCCGGTCTGGGCTATGCTTTGCAACAGCTGTTTGCAAAATTAGTTTCAAAATACTTTGTTTTGAAAATGAGGTCCACACTTATAAACATGCCATTTAAAAGTGCAGTCATAAAAAAAAAAAAAAAAAAAAAGGTGAAGAATAAAAAGAACAAAATTCCAGCCTGTGGTTGAACCCTCTGAATCCTTTTTCCTGTGGCAACAGTGTTCAAACAGGTGAACAGGGAAGAAAAACAAAGGCTGGAGAAAAAACAAATGGTCACCACATTTAAAAACACCTGCTGGAAGTGACTGCAGCAAAAAATCATTCAGAACATTTTGGAAAATACCTGAATTATGCCCCTAATCCACCACTGCTGCTGAGGGGGCTGGAGACCTCCAGACACTGCACCCTGGGACCTCACTGGAGCATCCACTGATCCCACTGGCATCACATGAAAGTGCAACAATCCTCTGTGAGGTATTAAGATCATTTCAAAGTCTCTTGCATGAAAAACTCACAGCAAAACAAAAGTACAGCTTATTTTGTCCAGATTTAGCAAGTCTTAGATCTTTATCGTCTCAGGGGATCAAGGTTCTGGTGCTTCTCCTGCTCAAGTCACTGGGAGTGCTGCCACAGACTCCAGACCTTACCCTACAGGCTGCCCTGTTGAGCTGACACCTTTTCATTTCCCACCACTTATGGCAGCAACAGATTCACCAGAGCTGGAGAGTCTCCAGGCAGAGCAGTGGGACACACCAGCCTCCTGCGGCTGCACAGGCCGTGACACTCAGTCACGATGGCTGCAGGTCCCTCTGAGCTCAACCCCAGGACCTGCTGCTAAACAAACCTGTGCCAGGATCCCTGTGATGGAGGATGAGCTGGAGGGGGCACCTGGATGCCCTCAGCCCTCCAGGCCGGAACCTGTGGTTGGGCTTCTCTATCCCAGCCACAGATCAGCAGTGCAGGTGAGAGATGTGTCCTAGGAATGAAAAATCTGGTTTTCAGCCCTGCTCTCTGGCTCTCCCTCCAGGTCCTTGCAGTGCAGTGAGGGGCTGTCTCACCTCAGAGCACTGCAGCCAGGACTGCACACAAGTTTGCACATAAGCACCACCACTTCCATGTGAGGAAGACAGCTGGTTTGACACAATGCTCTATTTCAGAGTAAGAACTGGTCACAGCTACAGGCTGGTACCCTGCATGACTGGAGTTAGTTTTCAACCCATTTCTGTGGATTTAGCAACAAACCTTTGTAACATCATGGGAACAGACACATTCTGTGTGCATCCCCTACCAGGACCATCACTTCTGGTGTCATGAGGTTGTCCTGTGCAGGGCCAGGAGCTGGACTCAGTGAGTCCCTTCCAAGTCATGATATTGTATGATCCTGTGACCATGAGCACTTCCAGCCACCCACCCCACTGTGCTGCAGCACCTCACTGCCATCACAGGGCACTGCTGGGGACCCATCAAAGCTGGATGACAGCTCTGACTGGCTGCTTATGCCTCCACGTACACAGACATGGGTCTGCCCCAGGTGAACAGGCAGGTCAGGTACTGCCGCCAACCAGGCACCTTTGTCATCCCAGCCCTTGGAAAAAATGGAGAAACCCAAAGGAAGCCAAGGACACCTAAAGAGAGGAGCAGAAAACAATGGGGAGCTATGCTGGGACGGAAAGAGGCCAAGGAGCAGGATTACAGATGAATAACATGTGCAGTGTAATTAATCTAGATTAGTTTTTATTTTATAGCATTAACAGCCCGCAGTCGCAGCATGCGGTGATGTGGTCCCGCGAGTTCCCAGCCTTCGCAGGGCTGGGCCGGATCGCTGGGAGAGCTCCAGGCAGAGCATCAGCGCGCAGGAAGCGGTGCCGGTGACTCACCGGCTGCGTGCTTGCTTGGAGACTAATGAACTAATTCAGGCACTCCGGCCCTTTCCACGGCCCCCTTCCATTAATCTTCGGGTTAAAAAGTGCAGCAGTCGCTCGAGAGGGAAATTCCCACAGAGCAGAAGGATTTGTGCCGGGAGCCCCCTGCGCTGACCTCCTTGGCAGCCCTTGCAGAGCCCGAGGTCCGACTCCTCCGCCGCAGCCGCCGGGCTCGGGAGCCGCTGGGATTTCCGGCTCTTCCTCCCTGGGAGGCTCCGTGACCCACAGCTCCTGCCTCGAGGGTCAAATGCAGGAGCGGGATCTCGTCCTGCTGCTGGGCAGCTCACAAACACATTTTTCCCATTAAAGGTTCCCCTTGGCATTTTTTGGCAGATTCCAATTTCCGCAATAGCAAGTTGCCCATCTGAAGTGCTTGGAGCCATCCTCACCTCCCTCCCAGCCTCTCCCCCACAAACTCCGGAGAGTCGGGGTTTTGCTTTCCCTAGATTACAAATTGCCACATGCTGTCCCGTTACCAACAGGCACTATTCCCAGAGGGTCCACGTGTCAGTTGTGCCTGGAGATGAATTAGAGCTTTCCCAACTTCAAAAAAGTGAAGCACAGTTAAAAATTGTTTCTTAAAACCTGAGACAGAAGAGCTGCACAATGCCACAAACAGCAGCAGAGCAGGGGATGGTGGAGACAGGCTCTCCTGGAGAGCGATGTGCCACAGAATTCTATCTGTGCTCCCCTTTTCATCCAGGACAGTCTGTGTTTAACATTGCATCGTCATGTGGAAAACACCTAAATAATTCCAGGGATGGCAGTGACCTGCAACCACAGTCTTGGGGAATGGGACAACCAGCGCAACTGGGGACTGGGGGTCCAGTTACCACACAGCTACTTTACTCCATCCTTTGTCTTTATTTTATATTTGTATTTCTTCAATATAATAGAATACAACTTATTTTACATAATGTATACAAACTATATCACAGTGCTTTACAGAGCAAAGTATGATGACACATGGTGAAAACTGGGAGAAAAATGATAAGGTCCTCTGCTTTGCCAAACCCCTTCTTTTTTCCCTGTTCCAGGAGACCTCCCAGGACACCCTCAATCTAGTGGGAAGCTCCCACCTGACTAATTACTGGCCCCAAGGTGAATTTGGCTCATCACCACTGTGCTCTCCTCTTTCAGGAGCACTGGCAGGGCTGGTATCGCAAAGAGTTGTTACATTTAACCCCCTGGTTCTTATCTCCTTTTTCTCACAAGACAAGCAGCAGCTCTTTCTTTTGAGCAACATAATTACTCTCCAAGTAATTACTGGAAACTGAGGGAAACCCCCCATTATTCTTTTCTCCCAGGATGAGCTGTTTTTTTCCAGAGCACATGGATGGCCCCAGATAAACCACTGGGTTTGGCAATGCTGTTTGCTGCATTCATGAAAGCGGTAAAACCATCACAACTCCACAGTACCAGAGCCAGGGTGGGATGCACCCTGGCCCCTCCAACAGTGTCTTTGTAGCTGCTTTATGAACACAGCAAGCAAAAAGCACTCACAACCATCATTCATGGTGTTACAGGATACTGTAAATGACATTGGATTGATGGCTGTCAGGTCTCTGAGACCTAGGAATTAGAGTACTCACAATGGGAAATAGGAAGTTTTTGGAAACTGGGAGAGATCAGGATTGTGGACAGCTGGGTCTGAGAGTCACATATACAACAGAGAAATGGCAAGGACAGACAGAGGGAGACTGACCTCAATGCCAGATGAAAAGTTTTCAGACGGATCCCCAAGGTGATCCCTGTAGGAATGCTGAACACAACACACACTTCTGTGAATACGTAACACACACAGCAATAAAAGGAAGGTTCTGGCCATGGCTTCCCTCAGGCCCTGAGCTACTGCAGAACATCACATTGTGAAACAGGGCACTGCTTTAACGCATAACTTTAATGAGTAATAAGAATAATAAACCACCCATTTTCCATTCTCTAACCTAATGGAATAAATGTAGAAATTCCTAGCATTTGTACAACAATGCCATGTCCAGAATGATCAGGATCCCTTTCTGCAACAGTAAAATGGAACACACCCATGGCAGAGCTTATGACAATGGGCAGAAAAAGAGCAAAGGCAGACACGTAGGAGTAAGTTTCCCCACAACACTTAAAATAGAAACATAGGTCAAATATACATTTGATGAGTAGGAAAAAGTGAACAAGAAACCAAAGTTTTCCTAACTTCAGAGTCCACTTCCTCTCCTAATCCCTTTAAATCTAGATCCACATCAATGAATCAGAATGTGACCTAAAAGCTTTGCAGCAGGAGAATTAGCCAAATGCTTGAATTAAATATTGCTTATAAAAACCTATTTCCTTTTCTTAACAGCAAATTTTCCAACTGGGAAAAGAGTTTGAGGCCCACATGCTTTCTAAGTTTGGAGAATTAGACACTTCTCTCTCTCAAATCCCACCCCTCATACCCTGGAAAAGATACAGCTTTACACATGAAATTATTTTCCAGGAGAAACTCGCCAGGATATTTGCTTAAGCAGGAGGATTTCTCTACATCTACATGGTTTTTGAACAAACTCTTAATTTCTGACCATACATCCTGTGGTCATTGAAAGCACTTTGGGTATGATGGGACTCTGCAGGCCCTGGTGGCTGTTGTTTGGCATTCCAGGACTTGTTCCCGACCAGAACCTGGTGAATCTGCTGGGGCTCTCCTGGGCTCAGCGGCTGAGTGACAAACCTACATTGACTTGACTGCAAGGTCAAGTGCTACTGTGAGGCCACTCCAGCACACAAAATAAATACCTCAGACTCTGCCCACATAACTGCACTCATCAAGAAAGTCCCAATACAACCTGACCAATAAACCCCATGTCCCACTCAATTTTATAATGTATTATGTAGTTATAATCTCTGGAGCAGAGCAGCCATGGCTTGTTGACACACATGAATGAATCCTGTGCAATGACCTTCCTCACAAAATAAACACATTGCCAGATCACACACTGGCAAAGGCAGGGGAACCCCAACTTACAAGGCTTTCAAGAAGTGACTAAGACTTAGGGGATAGAACTGGGTCCTACCTGACTAATTTTGCTTTTAATCACTGGAGGTACATAAACTTTTATCTCTACTGAAAATTTGGGCATGATACACAAGTGATAAAGATGGGAACTGTAATCTCAAACAGTAAAATAACAAAGCATATATTAAATGAGTACTGGCTGGTCCATGTGAAGCTTCTTTTCCAGAGAAGGATATGACTATGATTAAAAAACATTTAAAGTCTACATAGGACTTTGGTTACCATGTTAAGGTCCTATTTTTTTAGTCCATCAATCATCACTCTTGGCTCAGCTTTCAGATACAACCATTTTTCAGACCATGGAAAGGAGGTTGTATCTTCCCTACAAGCAAGTGGAAGACCATCAAGTTTAGCTAACGATGGAAGATTTGTCTGTGGGAAATATAATAATTTAAGTTTCCATATTGGTGGCACAACTGGAATATCTAAGTAATGCTGTGAGTGTTTTCTTGGACTTATTTTAAGATTACTGCATAAAAGGAAACACTTTGAAGTTCTGGCAAAAATCAGAACTGGTAACTGGTGGTTTTGTATCCTGCTGGGCCTTTCAGAAGCCATGGGCATACATTTAGAACAGCAATTAGGTCAAGCTTTTCTGTTGTTCCCAAGAAATGTAAAAACATTTTTTGAGAATTCTTCCTTAACAAGAGAGAAAAAGGAGGCAGCTCTCCCTGCATTGCTCCTGACTTTCAGGGGATGGCTTTACATGATTTACAGGAGTTTGTGTGCTCAGGGCCTGCCCTGACACACAGCAAACCAGGGGACTTGCAGCGGGCCCCTTGCTAGGTCTGTGCACACACACAGACTCTTCCCGCCTCTCCATCACCCTGCCATGCTCCAGCCATGGGAAATGTGTCCTGCAGGCTCCTCCAGAGAGCTTCTCTGAGCCTCTGCCCGGGGCCTTATGTTCTTGCAGGAACACAGGGCCATGGTTCCAGGCAACAGAGACCTTCCCCAACTCCCCCAACACTGATGGCAATCTATTACACAGCTTTTCCTGTACATGGGATTCTTGCCTGCCATGTCCCACTCCCACCACAGAGCAGTTAAGACACATACAGCAAACTTCATCCACAAGTTATATTGGCCGGCAAACAAGAACCAGAGGGCAAGACACAATAAGAAGGGACAAAATATCAGGAATCTAGCATGGTACCAGTTATCTTAGATTATCCCATTATCTTAGATTAGTCTTTTTGCTTTACCCCCCCACCCCTTGCTTTAATTGGATCAATATTTTTTAATTAAATATTTATCACGTCTTACTAATTAAATGTAATTACTTACATTACTCTTTTTTTTTTTTTTCCAGCAAAATAGGTGGCAACTCAAAGCATAATTTCCTAGGACCTCATGCTCATGGCATGCTAAGTCACACTGATTCCTGTTCTAGGTGTGCAAATAGAGATATGTCAAATTTTGAAGGACACAGAAGATCCTAATAAATACCCACAAAACAGCCTTTCTTCAGAAAGTGCTATAAGTAGATATAAGGAACTCTGAGATAGTCTGGAAAAAATAAATTGTATCCTAAGGCAGCGATGCTTCAAACATGTGCTGAAGCCCATAAAAATAAGTTAAAGGCTGTGTTGACAGACAGGATGAAGGAAAAATCTGTTTCTGGGATTAGTAGTTACAAAAGGTCTTCCAGATCCTGGAATAATCATAGGATGAAATTTCCAGATGGCTCACCAGGATCTTAGTAAGACCAGGGAAGAAACACACATCCCTACAGTTACCAGGCACAGCAAATCTTCTGGATAAATGGTATCTTAAGGATATTCCTGAGAATTGTCACATGATGGTGACACCCAAAATCTTCTCCACACGAGGATCAGCTTCTCCAAAACTGGTCCAAATCCTCACTTTCCTGGAAGCAGGAGGAGTGAAAACTGCTTCTTGCCCTACACCTCAGCCAGGACACCAGCCCTTAGCCTGGGCAGAACCACACCAGTGAAGGGCACACTGAGGATCTGTTTGGGGCACTGCTGTAATTCTACCACAGTGAGGAACCAGTGTGTGTTTGTGAGATGCCCCAAACCATCCCACTTCTGCCCTCACACCAGCTGGGTTCACCTGCTTTTATAAAGCTGCTGTTTTGAGATAAGGGTGAAGACACTGGATAAGCTCAGATCAAAGCACAAAGTGACATCAGGGAGTTATCCCTCCCACAGCGAGCTAGGAAAGACAGAACACCTTCAGATGTGATCTTCCTCAGGTTCAAGTGTGAAACTCAGGCACTGGAGCAAGTGAAACCTGGCAGAAGCCATGAGAAGCAAGCTGGTGACCTCCCCCAAACCAGCTTGGCAGCACTGGAGCCCTTCACATGGGCAGGTCCATGAGTGCTTCCCCCGCTCCAGCTGAGAGCCTGGCAGCAACAGGAAAAGGCAACTACAGGATGAGAGAAACCAGGAATCTGACCCAAAAGTTTGCTGAGACAGCCCTGGCTTAAATCCAAAGAAAAATGTCACCAGCTACTACACAAGGAAGGTTGGGGAAATGCTGTTCTGCCCCTCGTATAACGCAACATTTGCCTTCATTCACGGAAGAAACAATTCAAAGAGGACAGAAGGTTCTCTGGTTCAGGGCACGGCTGGAGGACACTGAGCTGTGGCACCTGCCAGTGTCCAATGGCACTTAACCCAGCCTTTCCCATGGCATGAGGCCAGGTTTGAAAGCAAACTCACTGGAAACAATCACTAATGCTTTCTAAACACTTGTTAATTTTTAAACAAACAAACAAGCCAACCCAAAGAACTTTCAGCCTTCTGTCCCTGCCTGACCAGCACAGATGGAGTCACTTCCTGACAGCAACAAGAGGCACAGAGACATGTCCCTGCCACAAGGCAGCTGCTAGGAAATGGGGAGCTCTCGTCTGCTTTCCTCATGGTAATTCACTACAGGAGCAATGCTTTACAGTAAATATGGCACAGAAAATCCAAGTGAGCAAAAACCAGGGTATTCTCTCTCCAGCAGGCAGGTCCACGTGTTGCTGCACTTGTGCAGCTGGCACAGAGGTGGAGCGTGCCAATCTGCAACCATCCCCTTTGGGGAGAGTGCACCCATTCAGGTACAAAACAAGTGCAAGAACCCAGCCAGGCCAGTGCTCTTGGCTGCTCACAGGACATCTTTAAGGGCTGAATGACAAGCTGTAGAGCAGATGTTCACCCTTGGCAGTGACTCAGCCATACTGTGGTGTATGGTTTTGCTTTTTCAGCTCTGGCCAAAAAGGATGCACGTTTCCTCCACGCTGTGTGATGGAGAAGGGACTGGACATGGCTGTGGTGATATTTTCTAACAGACATCAGCAAACCCCCCCCAGTAGGAAACCGAGTGCTTTACTGGCAGCTCAGCAATGACCTGAACACCATCCCCTGGATGAGTAACACTGAATCCCGGGAACAAGGCAGCTGTTCCCATCACTGGATGGGTCAGGCACCACTTACAAAAGGCTTTTGGAGGAGTGCAAAAGCAGATTTCTGGCAGAAACTGAAAGTGGACAAAAAAGCCAGCTCTGCTGCTCTTCACACTCCCCAGCAGGCTGCAAGCACAAATTTTTACAGAGTTTAAAAGGAAAAAAAAAGTGATTAATTTTTGCAGTTTGAATTGGAGTAAAGTCAGATTCACAGAACTTATCTGATTCAGGATACAGCATCTTTCTTAAATATACACACTTGAAAATCAATCACACTTGTCTCATAAGGACACTTCCTAAAATTTGCTCTCCTTTAACTGTTTAGGGTTCCCGTTCTGCAATAGAAGATGATGCCACTGTTTACATAAATAAAGGCTGTGGTGCTCAGATCAGATGTAGGAAACCAGTCTCTTTCCTCTAAAAGTTATTAACCATGTCTACTTTCTTACAAGCTTGGGGAGTGTAAGAACTGGCCAGGGCATAAATAGAAGCACAGACAAGAAAAGGTGCAAAAAGTGACCCAAATCACATACTTGACACAGATTCTTTTTGTTCTTAGAAATATGGCCATGTTAAAAGTGATGTAGCTCTCATTGCTCTCACTCTGTCCACAGCAGGGAGATTAAACTTCTGCACAGGAGAGTTGCAACTGAAAAATATTGTCATTACACTGAGCACAAATAGCTTTTTCTTGAACATTGAGCATGCACGTGGCCTCCCCTCTCCCCCCAGCTTACATTTTATGAGATTTTTGACAGTCAGAGAAAACTCTCCTTCCATATGTTCAGGATGTTAAGATTTCAACCTCCTTGCAGCAGGAAAATAAAGTCATCTTCTTTGTAATGTCACAGCACTGAGCACACACAGAGCACTGAAACAGTAACGCATGAACTGATCTCTGCCATTGTGGAAAACTGCAGGGATCCCGGAGCAGGTCTTGTTCCTGTCATGTCTGCAGATGCTCTGTTAAGGACTCCAGGGACATAGAGCAATTACTAGGGTTTGTTTCTGCTTTCCAGGAGCAGTTCTGTTTAGGAGAGAATAGAAAGGGATTATTTTTACCTTATAGTTTGGATTTACAGGGTGTGAACTGAATTTTTCTTCTCACAGAGAGACATCATGTAACAACTCTTCCAATGCCCTGTAATGGGGCTGTTCCTTCTCAGCAGTGCCCAAAAGCCCAAGGGCTAATGAGGGCAACAGGCAGGGCCCAATTAGCAGCACAGGCATAGGGATGGTTGCATTTAGGCCACACACTGAGTCTAAAGGGTTTTTTTCCTTTTGTTTTAGGGGCTTTGTTGGTTTGTGGGTTTTTTTGCTTTGAGTCTGGAAAGTTGACATCTGCTTCTGGTAAAATTAACAAACTATTTTATTTGTCAGTAAATGTAGATTGAAACAGTATTGAGAATTGCATTGTCTGGGTCTGCAGGATTGTAGTAGTATCAATGAAGCATTTTCCACTGGCATGTGTACAGAGAAAGAAACATTTAAGTGAAGATAATTTGTTCCATATATATTATGTACATTACCATATACAAGTGAGAATTAGACAAAACAAAACTAGAACAAAGATTCTTTTAAGCTTTAAAAGGATCTTTGTCTCAGCCATAGGGATGGCTCAAGCCAAGCTCTGTGGATGAGGCAATAAATGAGGCAACAGATGCATCAAAGGCATCTCACTCACAGAACACAGTTTAGCCAAGGCAGAACTCAGACCACGCAGGGGATGTACTGGCACCAACATCATTCTTGTTACAGCAGAAAAGATGTTCCCAGCTCTTACCTTCTCCTGATGCAGCCAGGCTCAGGTGCACCCTCCACTGTGCCCTACACAAACCCTGGCACTTGGGCCAGCAGAGCTGCTTTCACCAGGGGCTCTGCCCCCTGCAGTGGCACTGTGCCCCCATGGCAGCGTACCCAGCTGATTTCTGCAATGTGACCTCCACCAAATCCCATCCCACCATGTTTCCAGCAGCTGTGACTGCCCAGACCAGAGACTTTGCTTCCTAGACACCTTAGTGACTGGAAGGGCATCTCCAGTTAAAATCCCCTGGCAATTATTTTATTGTTCACTTGCTTAATGCTGCAAACACAGCTCCAGGTCACCTCTCTGTTGTAAAAGGCAGGAGAAATCTTCTGCATTCAGGGCAAGGGAAGCCCGTGGACCTGGCTCTTACGTGATGGTGGAAGGTGCTGGCCCTGCACGGGTGACAGGAAGCCTCAGGTCACAGCAGACCCAGGGGTCAATGCCAGGAAGGGGATAAGAATGGAGCAGGCTTCCCATGAGGTTCAGGCGTAGGGCAGGAAGGCAGACATTGCCTGTGAGGCCCCTCTCTTGAACAGTGCATTGAACATGAAACAGCACCTTCCCTCTCGCTGCTCCCGAGGTCACACAGGGCAGCTCCCCCTGCCCTGGGCAGCAGCTGGGGCTCTCCACCACCAACCACACCGGCTCAGGCAGGCAGCAGACAGCAGCAGAGGATGGGAATGCTCTTTCGAGGCTGGAAGAGTACTTTTTCCCTCTGTGGTAAAACCCAGGAACATCTTTCCCAGACCAATTTGACCCTTCCCTTCCTGATGTGCCCCCTACCCCATGCTTATCCCTTGCATTGTGTGGGAACGTTCCCCAAAACACGCTGTTTTCCCCTCATTTCCTTCCTCTCAAGACACCTGGAGCTTCCTCCTGCAGGCTCCTGCCACCCCTCATGGTGATACAGACCAGGTCAGGCTTCCCAGGACACCGGTTTATTGTCCAGGAAACCAAAACAACCAAACATCCAGCACAGGGCTGCTGGTGAGCTCAGAGACAACACAGCTACCAGGGCTTTTGTGTACTGAGGGTGACAATTCATTTCAGCAAAACCACCCTGACATATTAGAGGAAAAACAGAAGCAGCAACTACCAGCAAGGACACCCCCAAGAAGGCTCTAGGGGAAGTATTCTTCACCACAAAACATGTTTTGAAATGTATTTGAAATTTGTGATTTGACATCTCAAGCTGTTAGTAGAAGCTCCTTGATTAAATGAGTCAGTTTTGCATGCATTAAGCAATGCAGCAGAGAAACAAAAGAAAAAATCCTCTCCAGCTTCAATGCCAGTTTAAAAGTTACTGGGAGGCAGCCAATATGTTTGGGGAAGGTTTTAAACACCCTCTTTCAAATTAAGATGTCTCAGCAGAGATTTGTGCACACAGTACACACCATGAATCACAACTCCAGCTTCACCCTTCTAATACACAGAATTTTAAAAGCTTAAAATACCTTTATCTAAACCTCTATCCCATTAAAACTGTATTGAGAAGCACAAAGCTTCATCCCATTAAAACAGAATGTACAGGTAAGTGGGGTTTCAAGCTGTTCTACACCAGTTTGTGCCTGTTTCATGGTCATTTGATTCAGGAAGCCATGCAAACACAGCTTTGCTCATCCACTGAATGTGCACTGTAAAAGAGAAACTGGATAAATACACTTAATCACAGAATATTCTGAGTTGGAAGGGACTCACAAGGATCATGGAGTCCAACTCCTGAATGATCCATACAGGGATCAAACCCACAGCCTTGGTGTAACTGGTACCTGCTCTGAACAGCTGAGCTGATCTGTCCCAAAACCATTGCACAGTTTGGACTGAAAGGGACCTTAAAGCTAATTTCATTTCAACCCCCTGCCATGGGGTAGGGACACCTCCCAATAGACCAGGCTGCTCAAAGCCCCATCCAAAATACTTCCAGGGATGGGACATCCACAGCTCCTCTGGACAACCTGTGCCAGGGCCTTACCACCCTCACAGGGAAGGATTTATTCCCTATATCCAACCTAAATCCACCTGTTCACATATACACTAGACTCCAGCTGAAAGCCAACCCCCAAGGCAGACCACAGCACGCTGAGATGCAAGTCAGACATTGTTTTTCACTGATGTGCATTCACAGCCTCCTCAAATGGGTACTGCCAGCTGCTGGGGTTCCGCTCTCTCCCACTCTGGGCACTGGCAGACACTGGAGCAGCTGTAATCACCTGTAGAGCAGAACCCACATCACAGCAAACCACCTCAGCCTGGGACTGCAGAGGAAAGCAGCTCTCAGCTGCAGGGAGGCAAGGCTGGTGTGTGCCTGGGTCTGCAGCCACCAGCCACTGACCCCCAGACCTCCATAAACACAGGGCTGAGCCGGAGCTGCTTTTGAGCAGGTGAGATACCTGCAGGCAGGCAAGATTTGAACAGCCACAGATGGCTGAAGGACTGGCCCTTCTCACACTTAAAAGGGCTTTGTTTTTATGGCTTCTCAGCTTTCATCAGTGAGAAGCAGGAAGAGTGGAGTGGTGGTGTCCCCAGCCAGCTAACAGGATGTGACTCTGCCCTGAGTCATCATCCGCTTTCTCCTCAAGTGGGGATGGCTCTCACACCTGGGCCATGGACACCTATGGCCATACTCATCAGGACAAACCCACTGCTTCCCAAGCTTGCACTTCAGAGGCTGCAGGAAACAACCTGCACATCACACAGAACTTGGTATTTTGAAAGTATCTTCACAACCAAAAGGACTGAAGAACTCCAAAATGTGCTCAAAATCTAAAGAATAATACAGCAGTTTTCTGATGAAGTGTCTGAGCTAGCAGGGTTGCACTGAGGTCTTACTTAAGTCCAAGAAATTAAAACATTAAGCCACACAGCTGCAGAATATGACTAAACAAGCAATTATTGTTCTCTATTTTACAATTGAAAACTTACCATGTTTAAATAATCTCCAGTGAAATGTATTTCATGGGAACTGGAAACAATTTACATTAAATGAACCAAATGAACACCACTGTTACTGAGTCCACATGCACATGAGCAGAACTGAGGTGCCTCAATTGAGAATTACCAATGCTGTGGCTCATCTTCCATCCTGACAAACTTTACAACAAAGATTTCCCTGATACGTTTCCCTGCCCATCTAAGGCAGTCATTCAGTAGCAGGGACGTCTCACAGATTCACATTCCAAGCAGATGCAACATCCTACACATCTGACAAAGCAATTCAGCTCTCACCAAAGAAACATCCCAGAAGTGCTCATTCAGATGGAATTATTCCAGTATTTGTTTTTCAATTACTGGAAGAAACATCAGTGTGGGGTAAATAACTTTTTACCACTCTCTACATTTCAAACGAGACACACCATATAAGACACCAAAATTTTTTTGGCATTTGTCTACTAAACATCCTCCTGAAGAGGGACATGGATGTGCTAAGGTACACCCTCACTTCCTGCAAAGGCAATCATGTAAAGTAATGATAAGGGAGATTGTTAATAATTTATTATTGGCTGGGACACAATTTTTCCAAAGAAGAATTACAGTTCAGAGAAGTCTGCAGGGGAAGGATGTACTATTGCTGCAACATGTAGCACAGGCACACCAACACCTGGCCAACCCAAGGCTGGAAGTGCAATTAAAAAATGACCGTGAAGTTGCCACAGGCTATGTCTTTGCTTATGTGCCACTGCAATAATTATGAAGTGGGAACAAAAAGAACAATAAATGTCTCACAATGGCCAACTACAGTTGGATTCCAGTCAGGTTTTGCAAAAGAAAAGCTGCCAGTCAGCTGTGGCTGCTACACTTAAAAAAGAAACACCAAACGCCTTGAATATCACACCTACTGAGCCTGGAATATTGACACTGAACCTTTAAAAAGGAGCGAACTCTATCACCACCTTTTACCTGTAGCATTACTCAGGAATAAAATCATTCAGGGTCTAAGGAAGAGCACTCTGTGCTGGTGTTGGGAGACAGGAATTCCAGTCAAACTTGTAACACACTAAGCACTACCAGCAATGTCCTGTGAAGAGCAGCAGATATATTTATCACCTTTTTAGGCTTCCTTCCCCTCCAACCATCTACTGCATCTGGAAGAATATTTTAATGCTAACTCTGACTTTAACTTTTTTAATTGAAAAATAGAAGAGACAAGCTATCTGGGTCTAACACCAGGACTTATTGCCTGCCTAGAGTGAAACGATGTGTACCTAAACTGCACCCTGGGGTGGATCCAAACCACACAGTCTCCAAACAGGGAGGAGACTTTCCTTCCTCAAACTTGCTGAAAACTATGTGAGTGACTCATTCAATGTCCTTCTCTTGAGTCAGCACTGAAATAGAGCTCCAGAATTCCCTCTGATTTACAGTGGAGATAAAAGACTGTAGGATTGTTGGTCTTGTTAAAGGATGACCTGTGACTGATCCCCTGAGGATGTCTCACCACTAAACCCATGTAACTCTTGCACAAACCAAGGCTGCATTCCTATCCTGTGCTCCAGCCCTTCTCTCCCTGGGTTCAGATCCGTTGGAGCACAGCTTTACCATGTCACACACAGAAGGGAAGGTCATGTGGCTGCAAATTCCATTTGCACAAAGCAAACAGGTAAATAAATTCTAATATTGAAATCAGTTTTAATCAATTCATTAGTTAGTAACTTGTCTTCTAACGCAGTAAAGCAGAGTGTAGCAGGTTCAGAAGTTGTAGAGTGCTGAAATTTGGAGTTAGGCTGAATGAAAGACTATGTACAATACAAATCAGCTTTCTGTTGTGATGTAAATTTATTCTCATAATTTTTACCATTTATTCATCCCAAAAGACATATTGCATATTTGGAACATTTTTAAAGTAAGAGCCACTGTATTCAAGACAAGTAGTTTTGTCACATCAAAACTGATGACATACTCAATAAAATTATTTTCCAGAGCAAGAACTCCTTACAAGAAATATAAATAGAATATAAACTTCATAAATGATCTAGCATGAAAAGATTAAAATAGCAAATTCATTCCATACTGAAGGCAGTACTTTACCACTCATAGTGTGTGTGCGGTGTTCCTAAAAAAAAAAAATCCATGTCCCAACAATGGGTACTGAAACAAATACAGGTAAGCTTTTGGTTACATTTTATTCCAATAGAACAGAATGAATGGATGACTTCACTCCTTTGTCTCAATTTACTGACTAATACGGTCAGGTAATAAAACATTGCTTTTATTTAACCCAGGCTTTGGATTTGTTCATCAGACACGATGAAGGGATGACACGCTTTGGCAGTACATTGGCATTTTCAATGTCTCACCTGACATAACACAGGAATTACCTCTCCCTGCCAACATCTCCATTCCCACAGCTGAGAACCATTTACCCAAGAATCTCAATTACACCCTCACTCTCACGGCTGCTAAACACCTGTGACCATGTCCTGATCCACCACATGCAAGCGCAATCCCAGAACAGCACGGACACACATCCACATCCCTCGGTGCCTTGGAGCTGAGGCACAACCAGCTCTGGAATGATGCTCACTGAGCACACCGAGAAACTCAGTCACATGAACAACCTTGAATCTGAAATGCTTGGAGAGGGCAGTGTCAGTAATGTGCAAACAACATGCTGGGGCTGAGGGAAGAGAGTAAAATGTCTGAACCTGGGAAAAGGACTGGCTTTGCTTCATTCTAAAATGTAAGCAAATCATAGAACAATCTATGGGAAGCAATCAGCAAAAAATTCAAGAATGTAAAATAATTCATACCTGTCAAAGCATTTAGAAAATAAAATTTCCCTTTTCAAAGTTTTTTTTTTAAAAATGAGTTTATTAGTGTTATTAAACCAAGACTTCTGTAAATTATGACATTCCAATAAAAGTCAGATTGCTACACCACTATCTGTCACTGTAACTAATAATGCAGGCTACAGAACAGCTGTCAGTTTGTAAAAACTAAGTGAAGGAATTATTCTATGAATATTTTCCCTACTGTGCTTCATGGATCAGTTTTTCTCTCAGTACTGTTCAACAGTGTATGATCAATAGTCTAGAATAAAGCTTCAGGAGCAATCCCTATAAAACCTGAAGGGAAAAGAAACCCTGTCAATGCTGTGCTGAACAGTCATGGGAACAGGCTGCTGCTTGGGCCTGCTGCCCACAGTGGTTTTTACCAGACAATATTGCAAAGTCAGATACCACAGGGTGCACCTCATACTGAGGTGATATGAGGAGTACAGTGATTTGATTGACAAGGTTAAAATCTAGAAGTCAAGTGAATCCCCAAAAAAAAGTTCTGGTAGACAATCTAACAAGAATACCAGAGCAGGATATAAAGCTCATTGTCTCTTCATATGATGTTAGTAGGTAGTAACTGTAAGGACATGTTCTATTCTGGCATCTACTCTTCACAAGAGAACATTTGGAAAATGAAAAATTGTTTAAAAAGCTGACAACAAAAACTACAGGGATGAAGAAAAAAAATTTAAAAATTCAATCCATTCATATAAAGTAAGACTGGAAGGTATGATCATGGTATGTCAAATCCCTGGACCAGGACAACATTTGCAGCGAAAGAACATCCTCCAAGAGAGACGTACTGCCGTTCAATTTTTGGAAGCCAAAGGAAGATGAACTCAAGCAGAGGGTTGGGGATTGGTTTGGGTTTTTTTTTTTGAGAGAACAGTAGATGCTCACGTACCTTATCTACACAGGCAACTGATCCTTTTTCTGAAGTTCTTAAAGCAAGAATTCTTTTTTTTCTAACAAATGCTGAACTTTTTGATGTTCTACTGCTGCTGATGAAATCAGACTGAAGTTTTATGACTTACTATATTCAGATTAGTGATCAGATGAGTTCCCCTTACCTTTATAAATGGGAACTTGAGCCTGTAATGTCCCTTCCCATCAAAACCTGTGTTTCAACTGCTGATTTACCTTCTTCTGCTGGGAGCCTTTAGTTGGACACTGGTAGCACCCAGCTTTTAAGCAGGAATGGGTGCAGCCCCTCTCTTCCAAGCAGAAGAACTTGGCTCTGTTGGACAAACCTCTGCTCACTTTCAACAAGCTGGTACAAAGTAAAAACCCAGGAAGCCCAGAAAATAATCCCCTATACTGCAGCCTAATTCCCCACCAGAGAAGAAAGAGGAATTCTGTGTTGATAAGCATGTGCAAAGAGGGACTGGGATGAAAAAAATCAACTGGATCTGAGGAATTCAATGCAGCTGTTTGCAGGAAGCAATCACCCTTCAAACAGACCCAGAGGTATATGCAAGAGAGAAGGAAGGAATATGGCTTCTAATTCTGTTATATGATCAATTACTATTATTAATGGAGACTCAAAATTTTGAGACAGTTGCTACTGAAACACTAATGGTGGATGAACAGCCAGAGGGAAGAAAAGGCCTCTAGTGAAATCCAGCCAGCCTCACTTGCAGAGCCAGTGCAAAGGACAGAGGCTTCCCAAAAGCCATAGTGGTGACCTGGTGTTTTAAAGCACTCAGATGCTGCTGGTGGAATGAATTCAGCAGTGGATTTTTCATGGAGAAGATTCAAGCTGAAGAAATGATTCTTGAAGTGGCAGAACCCTATGGATTAAGGCAGGAGACATTCAAAATCTTACATAAAGCACACAAATCTGGAACAGGTAACATACTCAGAAGACTTGATTAGAAAAATAACATAGGGATATAACCCACAAATACACATGCAGGTGATTGATTACCTTTGCTTCAGCTATCAGTCATCTGATACTAATTCTCTGTTTTATGAGAACTCTTGCAATATATATTGTGCAGGCTCACAATTCTCCATTTAGCACCAAAAAATCCAGACATTCTGCAGAAAGGATGAGGCAAAGACTCTGGAAGAACGCATTTAATTCAGCTACAAGGAACAGGAAAATCACACTATATTTTTCACATATTTATATTTTTAAATAAAAGGCTTACTATTGTAGTCCCCATGTAGGTAAATTCTTTCAGAATTTAAAAAAGGTGCCTCACTCAAGACACCAGGACAAACCTGAAGAAGTGTTCGGATAGTCTAAGATTTATACTGAATCTTCCAAATTGAACTAGCAACTGATAAAACAACTCTCTAACTTTGCTACTATGAGGAATCTTTTTAAAAACTGAAACTTCAGTGCAAGCTCAGAGGACTTGTTTTACAAGTGGAGCATCTCACACGTGTGAAAAGCTGCTCGGTATAGTAACTCCAAGGCTTAGCTAATCAAGCCTTACAAAAGAAAGAACCTAAATATGAATGTAGAAGAGCACACAGATTTACTATTTAAAAAAAAGCAATAAAAAACCAGAAAGGTTTGTGCAAGGAGTCCTTGCAAAATAACTCCACTTGGTGTTTTAGTATCGAAGCACTGAAGAACAGCAGCTTCCCAGTTACCCAACCCTTCTCCAGGGATTCTCACAACACAAGAGTGAACTGTGCATTTTAGCTCATTCCTTGTCATTTTGAACATGCACATGTCAAGAAGTCCTGGAAAAGGCACTGTATTAGGGAACCACGGGTATACTTGTAAGCACAAACCCCCATGCAATGTGTACTATGCACCTGTGTATATAATATAAATATGCATACATGCACATAATGGAATTAGAAGAATTTGTCCTTTAATACAACCATGTTGGGCCTCAAACTGCAGCTCTCTGATGCACTTAAGATTCCTGAAAACACAACATTTGTCTTTAACACAAGGACAAAATTAGGCCCCAGGCAGAACTGCTGTGGTGCAGGGCTCCCCCAGCTGTCCCCAGGGAACCTGGCACCTTCCCTGCTGCCAGCAAGGAGGGACCCCTGGCTCTGCCAGGCTCCACCTGCTCACACCACCTGGACATGCTACCAGCAGGGAGGAGGGAAGGGAATCCACTGCAAAAGAAACAGTAGCTGAAAGAGGGACAAAGAGGGAGTTAGAGATACTAAAGAGGTGAGCAGGCAGCCTTTCCCCCAGCAGGGCTTTCCTCTATTGCCCAGGACCCGCAGCCACTGCTCCTCCCGTGTCACCACCCCTGCCATGGGCACATCCACCCTGCAGCTCAGAACACCTTTTCCTCCTCCATGGCAATAAGTTCCCAAGCCTTCCATGACTCCCTCCTACCCCCACTTCCTTCTGAAAACCACAGAGGGATCAGCTAGACCAAAACTTAAACCAGTGCAAATGTGAAATAAAAGGTAAAAAAAAAAAAAAAAAAAAAGTCTTTTGCTCTTACTGTACATGCTGCAGACATTGTGCCTAGTAACTGTGGCAATATCTAGTGCAAAAGAAACTTAGCATGAATCTCTTGTTTTCAAATGACATTCAACTCAAACATGCATAGGGAGAGTATTATTTTATTAAATCATGCACATCACGTGTGTTAGTGCAAATAGTTTAATCTGTACTCCAGAAATTCTATTGTATTTTTATATCTTTACAAAATAGATTTAAAACAATTAATTACTTAAAAAAATGTAATTCTGAAGTTAAGCATTTCAGAACAATATTTGCAATAACCTATATACAAGAGGTACTAAGTACCACTGGCATACGAGTGTTCTGTGGTTGGGTGGCTTCCTGCAACTGAAAAGGATGAAAAGGATGAAATGAATGAACTAAATGACAATAGTTATTTCCTACAAGTCACTTGTGGACTATTTTCTCCAACTAATAATCCTCCCATTAGCAAATCCCATGTAACTTAAGATAGAACGTTTAATTAAAGGACAATGACCCTTAAAACCTCACAAAGTAAATTATATACTAAATTTCTATTTAAATATTTAAACTATCTGTCGATTGCCATAACATTCTTTAAAGCCAATTGAATTGCTGAGATTACCTCCCTATTTTGAAGATTCCTTTAGCAGAGTCATTTTACTTTACCATTCTTAAAAAAGTTTTTTAAGTCTTTAATAAACTTTTTTGACAGAACTGTTGAGCTGAACAAGACAACTACGGTCTACATTTAATTCAGCACTAACTACAGTGATTCCCACCAAAAGTCAGCAAATAACAATAGTTATAGTATTTAGATAAGGAAAATAAACTTTGTAATGGGGACCACTGCATCATACTTACAGCCATGTGATAAGGAGCCACAAAATTTTACTACCAAATTAAAATCATCTTCACCTGACAATACTTCATCAGGAATATGATTCTAATTTTGTAGTATTATATGTATCTAGACTGTCTCAGCTGATCACAGACGTACTGTAACAGTTCTCTTAATAAAGTTACGTCCACAAAAGCTTATTCTAAAGAGCTTCTCCAGCTCAAGTCAGAAAGTATCAAATGACTGAAAAAATAAACTGATACATGTGATATGTGAGAAGGTATTCATACTTTTAAAGAACATATCTCTTTAAATATATGAAATTTAATAAATTACATTCAAACTAAAGTTAACGTAAGTTGAATCACTACACTATGTCCATCAAATGACCAAGTACTTGCTCCCAGAAACACCTTAGTTCACTCAAGAACACACACAGGCTTACACTCGCACACGCTCACACTAAATACTTTAGGCTGGTCTTCACCATCAGTATCTCTATCTCTTTAAGGCTGGACATGAATTATGTTTATTCCCAAAACCCATTAATAAAGCAATCCTTATGAAAGAAAAATATGCTTCCTTCGAAAGGCGTTGTAAGAGAAATTTTCTTAAGTCTTGTTCCCAACAGCTCAGTGACTAACAGCAAGTAAAATGACACGCTAGTTTAAAAAAAAATAGATCATACTGAAAGGCACTGAGCACACTGCATCTGTTTCCCAAGTATCTGCAAGGTTACTTGGCTTGGATGTCCAAATCAGTATCTTCCTCTTAAGTCTAGCAATCAGATTCTAAAGTCAGTGTCCACAACCCTAGCCATTAGCACAATTTGGTACCAAGAAGCCTGCTTTAGGCCACCATTATAGTATTCAGAATCCAAACATACTAATTTAAAACTTGCATGAAGTTGTAAGCAAAAATATTGCTCACAGTATGATGAATCACAATTTTATTCCCTCTTTATAGACAGATACATTTTATACAGTTTAAAGCAAATGACCCTACTGCTGTTCTCACGCAGAGCTGTGCTGTATTAAGAGGTAAAAAGGAAGAGAATTAATCTGTTTTCCCTCAGTATATGAATGTTGCCAGCTTCTAAAGGGAGGACGGTGTATGGATTCAACAACAGTTCTCATGGAGAAGCTCTGGTTAGGCCTGGGTACAGCACCACGGCTGTTACAGCAACCAAAGCTGCCATCACAGGCATCCAAGGCCATTGTCTCTGTGTGGAGAGAAAAAAGAAATCAATATCATATTTGTTCTAATTCATACTAATCAGTTTACCTCGTGGTTCCTGCAAGTCCTGAGTACCTGTTGATAGGCATCACTACAATGTCACCCGCGAGCCCTGCTGCAGGCTAGTCCTGACTTGGAGCACCACAGCAAACCACGTTCCTCCAGCACAGGGAACTCCACACCTCTTTGTGACTGAGGATCGTCTGGAGGAGTTCTGGCAGCTCTGTATTTCCAGCTTTGTTACTGTACACACCTCACAGAAATCTGCCACTGAACGTGCAGAGGCTTGAGATGTTTAAAGCATTGCTCATGCCAAGTCAAGGCTAGACAGAGGTTTATGCACATCGTTAACTTTTGACCGTTTAAATCCAGATCTGTGACTTAGTTTGTAGCAGATCCTAACAACACCATTTTTAACAGACTCTCACAACATTGCATGACAACAATGGCATTTTAAGAGGAGGACACACTGAGAGACAAGAGAAAATGCAAGCTGAGAGTTCAGAATACAAACCAACCACCTATTTCTTGTCTTTTTTTTTTCCATCTTTCCATCAGTAATAGTGAGAAAAAATAAAATGTTTAGAGCCAGAGAGAAATTTCTTAGTCCGTAGACAGGAACCAAAGCTTGTTGAATTTTATTATTAGAGGCAAACTCTTCATTTTTCACAGTTAATTAAGCAATTAAGTTTTCTTACAAGCCCTAGCATCGCAGCATTGTGCAAAAGGCAGCCCATTTGCTGAAGACAAACTGAGACCGAGTTAGAAGAGGCACGTTCAAGCACCAGTTAGAACAAAATTAATTGTTAGAATTAAAGAAATCACAGAGATGTTAAATGATTAGTGGATTGCTCAGCTTGTCAGTGTCAACAGAATGGCATATTAAATGAAGGGTTTGCTTCAGGTAAAGGAATACCTGTGAGCATTTCACCATGCAGTATTTGATACAGAAATGGCACAAACAGGTGAGAGGGACAAACATACATTGACTGAACAGTAGTGCTTGTACCTTTCGCTACCACAATGGGCCGTAACACCAATACAGGAAAGCCAGGATTAGGCCGATGAATACGGCTGGGACGGGTTGTAATATGGAAGGCTAAAGAAGGGAAGGGATATTAAAAATCACTTTGTGATATAAATCAATCATGTAAAGATGATTTAGAGAGGGGAAAATAAGTCAGTAAGTTTTGTTTTAATTGAAATGTATTAAAGACATCTAACACATTACAGCATTATCTAATCTGGTATACAAAGTTAGTACACCATTCTACTCAAATGAACATGGATGTTTAAAAATTAAGGGAAGTAAGCAGAAAATGTTCCAAGAAACCTCTTCTCACAACTTGGAATTTAGCACTTGAAAACAATATGAATGTTAAACTGATGTGCCTGTATCTTATTTATAGTTGGTTTTAGTTTTTCTAAGTAGGAGGAAATCCTATTTGGATTCCTTGAGAGAAAGACTCACATCAAATACTGGATTTTTCAGCTATTTCTTCATTCCTTGCTAGTTAGCCTTTTCCATTTTCCATCACCAGCCTCCGGAAAAACAATCTTTTTTCCTTCATTAGTGAAACAATTACAGTTATGTCCACAGGTAAACCCAGTAGTTCAGACATTTCTGTGAGATTGTAACATGACTGTACAATCCACACCCAATTACTAAAAAGCAGAGAAGCACATTTCTATCAGAGATGCCACAAAGCTCAGCATCTCTGCCAGGTCAGCAGCTTTGTGACCAAATGCAATTCTGAAAATTGATCAAATGCTGCAGCTGGGCCAAACCAGCAGCTGCCCAGACTGCAGGGTTCATCCAGCTTATGGCCTCCTCAGAACCATCCACGCTTTTGCTCTGCAATGTTCTATTCATGGAAACTACCGCACATTCTAGATGGAACAGCCTCTATCTGTGATATGAAAAATTAAAAACAAAGATGGACCTACATGATTTTTAAGCTGTCCTTGGAAGACATCTGCTTTCTCTGTATCCTACTCTATATATTTGTGCACACACGAAGACACACAGAGGTTAAGGTCAAACCATGCCAAATATTTTTAAAACTGTTTGTGCTGAAGCTACCTTGATTTTGTTCAGTCAAATAAATAAACAAATGATAAATTCATGGTTAACTTTTCTAAAACATTGTGATTAGTAAGTAAAATCTCATCCTGTTATGAATTTGTAGGAATCACTTATTCATAGAACCTCCAATATGGTTCAAAACACAGGAATATTAGAATGTATTCTAGTCTTGTTCAATTAAATTATTTTCAATCAAGGCAAATACTTAACAGAAAAATTATGTGTAGCTATTGAAGACTTTTTCATGCAAGATTATTTTTGTGACACAGGTGCCACGAATCACAGTGCCACCTTCCCACAGAAAGCCTGTTGGCAGAAATAATCACAGCAGTGCTCAAAAAAGTGCCAGAGGTTTAAATCAACCAGAGCAGTTGATGATCTCAAACCATTCACATCATTAAATCTGTTGTATAAAGCACATGAGGAAGTAACCAGTGACTACAAGCATGCAAACACAAGTGTTTCACCTCACCACGCCGCTAAGCACTTCAAAAACACAATACTGCAATCTTTTTTTAAAAGTAAAACTTAAATTCAAAACTTTGTATTTAAATTATATCCCAAATGGAGTACAGAAGCCTAATCTAACATTTGTTGGTTCACTGAACAATTCTATAGATTTTCTTTTTGGTAAGTTATACACATTCTTGGCAAATGAAACCAATGATAAATATTCATCACATTCAATGAGATCACCTCCAAATGATTAGATTTTCCCCTCACAAACTTATCAATACATAACAAATCTCCCTATTGTCAAGGAGCATTTAACTACGTGCTTCAACAAAATTGTGCATCTTTTATTAGAATATGAAGATATGTAAACTCAGACACAGATGGGCTGCAAAAGGGAACAAATCCCACAGTGGGAAGTCGCCTTCTGTCCTCAGAAATGGAGTAGCAGATAATGATTCCAGCATAAGGGGGCAATGGTACTTGAAAAATTTGACCTTGGAACTCAGCCCAGTATCCATGATGTTTGAAACAATCCCCAAGATGGATATGTTTTACATTACTGACTATGAGTAATGTTTGGTGAGCAGTGAGTTTGCCCTTATATGGAGGATGCTCTTCATCACACCCTGACCTCCAGGTTTCAACTGTCACAATTAACTCCTCTTCTGCAAGCAGATTTTGGCAATTGCTGTGGTTTCTGCTTTCATTTTAATACTCACCTCTAATTCTCCCTAAAATTTCCTTTTAGTTTTTTCACTTTCATCAGGTGCTCCAATTTCCTTTACAGTATTTTGACCCTTTACTATCCCCCTTTTCCACTGATCATTTTGATTCTGAGGTTAATGTTTTCAACAGAGCAGAAAATCTCACATTCATAATTATTTATTCAGTGTGATCTCTTCTATAAAAATGGGGTGAGGTTTTAGTCTGGTTGGTTTTGACTTCTGCTTTAAGTGAGTCAAGTAACTCAGCATTATCTGAGCACTGCACAAAAATTCTAAGCAAGAATCAAGTTCCAAGAGAATTATGAAATTATATTCCTGAAAATATTCCTGAAAAAAGTGTGAAAGTCTTTGAATTCTTTACATCTTTGACAGCTCCATGATGTTCAAGGTTTATATTCAAGAATTGATTATGGCAAGGTTATTAATGTAAACTTTAGACATCCAGCAGCCAACTGATTTAGAGGATGGGATCCATAAAACTTTCTTTGTAGCTAGGGAAACAGTTTGCTGAAGTCTGTTACAGAGCACTCATTATCCTCCTGTTTTGTACTGTGCATTACAGGAGCTGTTCACCCTGCACTGACCACAGAACAGGAAGACAAAACCAGCCCTCCCAGGGTAGTAAGTGACCTAAAATAAGGCTATGACCACCTTATAATGTGTCTGCCGTACCCTTAAGGTTTGGGAGATTTCAGAATCTCAGTAAAATAAAAAGTTGCCTCTAGCTGGGAACCCAGTTCTAATGATACAACCTCTCAAATAAATTGAAAAATCAAAAATACTGTTTGTATTACTGAATAGAAAGGACAGTTCAACTGTACTGTTTAAAGCATGAGCCCATCAGAAATAACCATGGTTAAGAAGCATAAGCAAGAGTAAGGAGGGAACATCCATTGCAATAAATACTAATGAAATGAGAGCAGCTTGAAAAGGTTTTCTCAATTCATCTGGATGCAGGTTTGTCAGCTTTTACTCCTGTATCATTCTTTGAAATCAGAAAATTTTACTTAGTTCTGGTTCACTAATATTTAAGCCACAGGTTTTCAAGAGAGCAGGTATCTGAGGACATACTTAAAACTGACAAGCAACTGTAAATTTAACTTTCATGCGTAATTGTAACAGTGTAATGATCTGCAAATCTGCACAGGTAGGACCAGAATGGAATTTTGCATAATATGGTACACAGCTTTTATTTTCAAGTCCATCCTTTTCTATTTGACTCTTCCATATTCCTTCAATCAACAGGATTGCCAGTGTCATAACCTGACTTCCCCACACATTTGGTACAGACTTACATTGTTTCCTTTTTCTTGTAGCAGCTTCAGGTTTTCTTTACATTGCTTGAGCTCTTCCGTGAGTGACTGGTTTTGTTGTTCAGCCACCTCATACTTTGCCTTCAGCTCCGAGAGCACAGTCTGTGTTCTTTCATACTAAAGACAAAGAGAGAACAATCTGTGGACCCCTGAATGCACATGCTGACACCTGCTGAGCACACAGCTCCCTTTTCTGTCATCTGCCTACGCTAACTCGCCTTGCATCAGTGCACTCTTCATAAAAGCAGGGTAGAATTTAGATTTCCTTTCTTTCTAAACTAATTTTTTTTGCCCAGTTTGGCAGGGCTGGGAAACCCAAGGAAATACAAAGTAAATGCAAAGCCTTAATTAATCTTAAAAACATTGAGCTTTGTTACTGTCATGCCATAATCCTCAGTGTGGGTCAAGTACAAACAGTACTGGGAATGTGACATGTTCCTACAGAATGGGTAGCTTTCCCTTTTTCAAACCCACATTCCATTTTTTCTATTCTAGCAGTCCTCCTGACTGGGCTTAGTAAGGACAGAACTAATGACTTTCAGTACTGGCACTCACCACAAATTTAGATGAGGCACCTTTACAAATATGATCTGATTACAAAACAGAGATTAAGACAACTGGGATTTTCAGATTCTGGGAATTGTAAGGAATGTGACATGGATGAATTAACCACAGAGCAAACAAAAGGACTGCAAAAAAACTAAGAACAATAACTAGGGAAACATTCAAAACACTCGTAAGAGGAAGCAAGTAAGTGTTGGAGACTATGGCCTTCTTCCAGACATAATCTTTAGAGGCCAGGCAGATTAAATACATGCTCAGAATGCTGGCTCCTCCTTATGCACTTACAAATCCACTAAGATAAAAGGAGATCTTTGTAAAGAATGTGTAGTCCCATTGCCAAATAAAACAGCTCAAATCTAACTGGGAAGATTAGACTAAAAAAAGAATGAACTTTGACTCATAACAGATAAAGAAACTCTGGACCATGCTGTTCATGAAGACTGAATAATGATTTACCTGTCCGAACATCTTAAAAGTAAATTCACTACAGTAATGCATGTAAGTGAAGTTCTCAAAGAAAACATGTATTTACCTGAAGTCTTCCTTTTTAGATTTCACTCCCAGTTTATATTTACTTAGCTATCATTTAAACTGCTTGCAATAAACATATGAAAAAAATTCTTTACTAGAAAACTTTCCCTTTTCTTTTAGCTTAAAAAGGTCAGTCACAGGGCCCTACTTTCTTGCAAAATGGAAATATTTCATGTTACCTCTTTCTGAAAATCTTTTGCTTGACTCTCAGCTTCACTGAGTTGAGTTTTCAGACTGGCTGCATCCCGTTGATGTTTTTCTCTCAAAGATCCCATCTGATTTTCAAGTTCCTTTCGAGACATTTCAAGAACACTTATATCGCTGGTCAGTGCTAAACTCTGTTTCTGAGAGCTGAAAAACAAAACCCAATTGATTCCTTACACATTTTAAATTTACATAAACAGGCACTTTTCACCCTTGAAAGCTCAATACATTGTTTTTGAAATGTAAATATCAGCTTAGAGCAATCACAGAAGTACAGGCCAATATTGTCTCCTGATACAGAGTGCTCACACAAAAGGCTGGCCATGGTATTGCTTTTAAAAATATGTCTACAACTTGCTCTGTATAACTAACATTCAGTATCTCTTTTGAGAGGAAAAAGCACCACCACCAAAACTCTTCAGCTGCTGTGATACCTCCTAGACAAACCACTGTGCCCTTACCTAGAAAGCTCCTTCTCTTGTCGCTGAAGTTCAGATGTAAGTGAAGTATTTTCCTTCCTCAGTTTAACACATTCAGCTTCCAGGGCAATCCACTCTGCCTTCAACTTTTCAAGTTCACCTACAGTTAATAAGTTAATTCAATTAAGTAAAATTATTTCAGGACTGCTTCAAGGAACACCAGCTAATAAATGGAGGAAAAGCTGGTATCAGGCACAAATCTCAAATATACTTGTCATGATGTCACATGAATTCTCTCATGAGCACCTGTAAAATGTTAAAGTATCTTCTACTGTTATGAGGTTTATGACCCAGTGCCAGGCAAGCCACTTTTTTCATTAAAGCTTTTTCTAAAGTACAAAGAAGTAGAAAACAATCTTTCAATGGGTCAACTCTAGTATTTTAGACAGTGCTAGAAAAGCATATTTGAAGAAAATAATTTCCAAGGCTTGAAAATAGCAAGAGAATCACTAGATACCATGCCTCTGTTACAAGGAAAGAATATTTGAAGCAATAAGCTTTGGTGAAACTTTGGTAGAATTAAAAATTCAGGAGCTCCCCTTAATGGGCTGAAATTATAGAGAAGTTACAAAAATCTTCTTGGAAATTTTTGTGTCAGTATGAATCCCTCAAACTGTAAAAGTTTTCCATATTTCTAAGTGGAATCACACTTGGTCTACTGATATCAAAGAGTAACTAAATTAATTTAGGCATAACTGACAATAATTGTTTAATGTAGCATGCAAAACGTGTTTTCTAACACCACAAGCCTTGGTACACACACAGATACATACACAGATACACACACACACACAGAGTAAATGACTACCAAGGGATGGAGTGATTTGAGTAACTGGCATTCACCACAGTGAGCAGGATGCTCTGGTAGCCATGCTCTGTGACATCCTTTTGAACAAGTACCTTTTAGGCGAGTGGCCTCTTCCTTCTGCTGCTCCTCACACTGCTGGCACCTGAGCTGAAAACTGGCTTGCAGATTGACAATTTCTTTTTCATAATCCGAGGCATCTTTCCTCCACCGCTCAAGCTCTGTTCGCACCGTCTGCAGCTCCGTTTGCAATGCAGAAATATCTATGTCTCTTTCTGACGCTGCTTTTTCTGCTACTTTTTGAAGTGACAGAATCTCATTTTGAGCACTGACTAGCTCATTTCGAGTGGTTGAAATTTCATTCTCCTTTTCCTTGCGAAGATTCTCAATTTCTTCTTGTAACCTTCGCAACTGAGCTGGAAAGCAGACATTCATGTTCATATTTTTTCAAACTGCATTTACAAAAAACCTAAAAACCTTTCTCAACACCTTGATACTTAACAGGACTAAAGAAGCCTAATGCAATTGAAAAAGAAAATATTTATCCTGTGAAATGCTGTACCCTTAAAGAGGCAAGTATATGGGCCATGTAATACAGAGAGTCAGAAGAAATGGAAATTATGCCTGGACAAAGCTTTCTTAGACAAGGCTGTGCCTTGTGTGTGATACCAAAGCAACTTTCCAAAATCTGAAAACAAGATTTAGATCCAACATCACTGTAAGCAAAACAAGTATTAGAGGACAAGGACATTGGGGATTTCAGGGACAAGAGGAAAAGCAAGAAAACTTCTGTCACAAGCCAAACATTTGCAAAGCTACACTGGAAATGTTTGCCTGTTCAGCAGTTAACTTGTGATGTCTATAAATATTTGAGACACAGAATAATTTCTACTCTGTTCTTAACATGCAGTAGAGGAAATACACTTAATTTCTTTGCAAAAAGCATTTTTAAAAGCACAAGATGAATTTTAAATTGAAAGGCACAGCTGCACCATGTATACTGAGCTAGAAGGTCCTCTGGCATTTACAGCTTACTGTAAATGTGCATCAGTCACATACACATGAAGCTACTTGACATTTCTGCATGAAGCAAACCTTAAAAATTGGTCCCATCTAAAATCCTTTCATTAGTAAAGACAGCTCGGAGCACGGTTTTTCATAAAGACATACACAAGTAGAATCCAGTGCAAACAGTTAAAAAAAACCTGCAGTACAGAGGAAAGGGAAGTTTGAAAGACCAAGAGAACTGCAGTTATAACACTGACAGGAGCAAAGTGTTTAATTTGCTGTTGTTCTATTTCATTTTTTAAAATAAATATGTATATCACTTATTTCAATATGCAAAAAAGAAATTATTAAATTAATTAATTAAGAAGAAGGCAAAAACTTTGAGAATGAAAGGTAGACTTCTTACAAGGACTTGAAAACCTAATGTCAGATACTGTAGAGGGTCATTACAGATTTAAAGTTGTATGTTTCAGAACCAAAGAACGAAAACAAGGAGAGCAAAAAGCATGGAGAGGATAACCAAAGCTGAGTAACTTTCCTAGGTTACTTGTATTTATTTTTGCCGTCTCAATCCATTATAGAACATGATAGGAAGAATGTGAGTGAGTCTTGTAAACTGGTAGAGCATCAGAGCTACTCAAAAGAAACTTGCACCTCCATGACAATTATACTTGATGTTTTTCAGTAGCTACATATGCAGCAATAGAGAAAGAATTCATATACCGGTACAACCTAGAAACTTTGTTGATGTAACTTAGTTGATGTGCAATGAAGAAGAAAAGGTCACTTTTTCTGTGCCCTCCTCTAAACAGGCTCCAGCCTGTACACTAAATACACTAAAGAACCAATGAATTACCCAATTCCCCACGTTGAAGGAAAAATACATAATGGGAAAAAATATGGTAGTTTTTATATATTGTAATACCTAAGAGTTATTATAGACAATAGTAAATGAATTTCATGACAATTCATGTAAGATTAAACAGTCTCTCTGTTCCATAAAAAAAACTTTTGAAGCATGATGGATTTTGAAATATATATGAGCAAAATGATACTTACTACAACCTCATTTGAAAATAATTTCTACAGGCTTATACTAACAGAAAGCAAATGAAGCAGTGGATGAGAAGAACCTGATAGTAAGACAACACATGATGCATCAACAATTGCCTTTCCATGTATCCTTACCTTAGAAGATAACATGCCCTAAAACACAAAGAATTACAACTTGCTAATACAGCAGGTGCCTGAGCAAAGCAATACAAATCATATCTTCCTGATAGTATTTTCTTCAGCAAGCCAAGGTAAACTCCTGCTTCTTGGTGTTGGCAGCATTTCAAAGAAATGTGGTTTTTTTATCCTGTGCATGTTGTTGATGAACAACTCTCCCTTTAGATGTTCATGCCTGAAAACAGGCAGTCTTGGACTGAAAATCCAAAGACACACAGATTCTAAGTCTGGTTGAGTTGTAGAAATAAACTTACACAGGGAAGATTACTCCCAACAATATGGGAATGGTTTCTGAAGCATTGGATATAATTTGAGAGGACAATTAGAAAGAAAACTTCCATTACATCTTTTGTTTATGTAAGCCATTACCTCATCTAAATGAAATGCTTTGCTTCTTCCATTTTTTTAAATAAGGAGCAACAAGATACTTGAATTTCCATGCTCTACCTATGTGTTCATCTAATGAACCTGACATGTAGAGACACAATCTCAGTTGTTTCTCTGGCACCTTCTCTATCACAAACCAAGCCAACAACACTGGCTGGCCTAAAACACTGATTCCCTGAAAATACTTCTAGAAATCTTACTTCATGAAGCTGCCAGGTTTTTTTTTTTCTCCCCTGCAGTTCAGGGGCTGCCAAAGGAGAATCCTGACAACTTTTCCCAAACTGTGAGATGTGTCACACCCTAAAAGTTTGGGAAGCAGCAAAGCATACATTGACCAAACATCAGAACATTTTGAACTACAAGAGAGAGAGGAGAAAACATCAGCAAGACCTCTCTTGAGAATAGTCCAGAAAAAAAAAAAAAAAGTACTGAATTGAGAAGACGAATCTTGCAATTAAGTTTGGCTCTGTCAAGTTTCTACTTTCATTCTCTCTTCTTAGGGGGAGGAAAAAATATTTTTTTTTGCACAGAAATAACTATCAAATATTTCCTAATTTTTGTTACAGCACTTACTGCTTGGAGAATTTTCATTATTAGCTAGATAACACTCAAAATTAAATTGCTCCTTTTGTTCTGAAGATGAGCATTCTGTAAGCTTCTCCTTCTTACAAAAGCAGCAGCAGAAAATGTAAAGATTCTTTGCTGACAGTCACATAAAACAGAGCTATTACAGAAGATTTGCAGTGTAACTAGTGTATGACAAGTACCACATTATCCAACAAACTACTGCCAAGAAATAATTTTCTAGGGCTATTTTGACTTCTTAAGAAAGTCAGGACTGTCAGTCCACCTGCCTGTCAGCTCATCTGCCTTCCAGATACTTTTGGGTCCAAAGCAAATGGTATTCTGACAAAGATCCCAAGGGATGAAGCTCCTGAGTTTGGCAATAATCAGTGGCTGAGTAGCTCTTCAAACTAATGCTTGCTCTAAGGGAACTACCATGTAATATAACCTTTTTTGACCTTAAGGCTGGACAGACTGACAGACTCTTGATCAACAAGCTCACTCACATGCATGGATGAGAAGTTAACGTGATACAGAACACGTGACCCAGAAGTTACGTAAATCATGGGATTACATCCTTGTGTATCCATTTTGGGCTGAAAAGAGCATGATTGATCATATCAACTTTCCAAAAGACATGGATGGGGTCTCTGTTGCAGCAACTTTACTGCATGCTTTGATGCTGGATGTGGATCTGGATGAAAAATTTCTTTAAGAGGATCCTATAATGAAATGAAGGGACTGAGTAGCACAAAAACACCTAAAACTTCTGAGTGCTCTGAAGGCAGTCACAGCAAGAATCCCTGGATCATTCACAACTGGGAAAGACTAACGGGAGATGAAGAAATATCTGTTACAGATTATTACACCTTTTGCATTTTCTAAGTAACTATGAGAACCACAGGAATTGAAAAGAAACATTCCACAACAACGCTCAAAGACATGGTGAAAGAAATCAGATTTAAAACATGCACTCAACTAAACATTTTCCTTTATTAGTGACTATGATGCCACAGAAACAGTCAAAACTATATAGTTTCCCTAAAGAGTGGGGGAAAAAAATTCCTACCTTGCAGAGCATTTATTTGCTTGTTGGATTCTTCAACTTGCACTCGATATGCTTTTCTCTCTTCTTCCAAGAGAGCTACAAATAGAAGTGAAAATGTGCCCAAGAGTTTTTGTTAGTAACATGTATTTCACCTGTGTAATTAATTTTAGTCACAACCTCTCCTAAAATGAAAAGATTAAACAAACATATTACTTCAGGAAGTTATCACAGGTAGTAACTGTGTAAGTAGTTTAATAAAAGTTAATACTAAGACATCATTCCATTATTGTGGTAGTACTACAATTAATTTGAAATTGATATAATCTGTTGCCTGATCCGAAAACTCCGTGTGTGCTAAATGCAAACTGGTGTGGAAGGAAAAAAAAAAAAGCTGTAAATATAACCCCTAATGAACACTGAACAATATGCAATTAAACTGGACTATACTATTTCCTCTCAAAAACAACAGAGCTACATAGCTGATAGGATGATCTAACAAAGAGCTACCAATGAAGACATTCAATTACATCCATTATCTGACTGAAATAAGGATGAAATAGACAAAGTTCAAGTATGCATTCAATACCATGAAAACATTTTTGTTTATCTTGAACTACCTGATATATACAATTTTAATAAATACCCTACAGAACCAAGTTCATCTGGGTCTCACCTTGAAGTTCAAAGCATTTTTGTTTACTTGTTCTAGCTAGCTCTTGGGCTTCAATCAGCTCCTTGTGCAGTTGCTGAATTTCTTGTTTAGCCTCAGTCTCTGATTGTGCACCCTGCAATTCATCTGATAAAAGAACATTTGCTTTGAATTATAAGTTTGTAAAAGAGCTTAATTTGCACTGCCATGTGATGACTGGCACTGTTTATTCAAATCTTCCAAAGTTAGTTAAACTCAAAACTGGATTAGGCAGATATTAGTAAAAATATTAATATACTTTTTAAAGTAGTAAAACATATTCAAACTTTAAAACATTTATTATACATAACACACAATATGAAACAAAAATTAACAAGAAAGAATTAGAGAGTTTTTTAAAACACTGTATAAACAGGCAAGGACTTTTGGATTCACAGAAACAAGGAACATCAAGACAACCCTTGACTGTGTTTACGACTTGTCTCTTTAAAGGAAGCTGCTCTAAGCCTGTCTCAGTGCACAGGCTCAGGCAAGAGCAGCTATTCCATGTTTCACCACTGCCACCCACCCACCACATCAGGCTCAACCTCCCCCTCTCCCTCTGGGGACCAAAAAGGAAAGGAAAAATTTAGGGAAATTTCCTAAAACAAAATTAAGAAAAAGAAGAAATTCCAGCCTCCTTACTTCATTCAGCAGCCTTAGTGAATACTAAAGTAAATATTGCACTTGATTTTGTTTTTTTTTAATCATATGTTAAAATATTAGGTAAATCTTTAATATTATCATAAATCTGTGTGCATTATTTAAACTCTAAATAAAAACATTTGCTGTTCCCTGTAAGTTTTGTATTAGCTAAAATGCATATTAAATGCCTCTCAGGCTTACAAGAGATGACTCACAGTCACAGACAAAGTTTCACAGCTGAAGTTTTGGAGGAATTAAAAAGAGGAAAACTATGTATTTGTTACTAAGAGCAGTGTCCTCTAATAGGCACACATCTAGAAATTAGATGTGGGAACACTGCAGCCTGAAGGCATCTGCAAAGCCAGGAACAGCATCCAGCAAAATATCATTTACTACATTTTCCTTAAGCAGTGTCTGTGCACAAACTGATCTTGCAATAGGCACAAACAGCACTAATAAACTCTGTAGGTAGAGGGCTAAAACTTGATATAAAGCTTGTTTGGTGAGAAAGGTAAAGGAAGGAAATTGGTGAAAGAATTCCAGCTGAGTATCATGGGAGAGGGTGGATAGAAAAGAGTTACACAGTTACCTGGTCAACAAATGTCTGCAACTATAGACTATATGGATTTAAGATAAAGGTTTAGAAAAAGTATTACTTTGGTTTGTCTGTCATTAATAAGGAAAAATTAAAAAGAAAACTATAGCTCAGCTCATCATTCTACTTTCGACATTCATATTTAGCTGTACATGTTTTCAGTAAAGTAAATATAGATTTTTTTCCCTTGCTCTCTTAAGTAAGGAAATTGTTTACCAAATCATGCTAAAGCCTTAATGCTGCATCTCTGTAAGGGGCTGTTTTTCCTCATTGCACAGTAATGAACTTTTTGAGCACACACATGTGTTTTTAGACCAGAACAAAATTATGAGAGCAGAAAGAACAGAGAGGACTACATATTTCATCCAAATACTTTGTTTTATAGTTTATTAGTTCTAAATCCAAATTTCTCTTTACTGAATGTGTTTTGTTCTTAGTTTCTCATGGATAAAGATTTAGGGCAATTAGACTTTCAATCCTCCTTAATGAGACTTTTCAGAAGAAATGGATGAGGAAGTTGACAAATTATGCTCAAATCGCGCCTGATAAAGAAGCAGTGTCCCAAATCCAACAATAGACACCCTAAATGAACTTTTATGGTGGCAGTGTTTTCTGGTCAATGAAAACACACATCATAAAAGACAGTACTGCTTCAAAAGAGATGAGAGGCTCAATTTTAAGGGACAACATAATCTGTTTAGCAAAGGCACAATCAAGGTAAACTCTTTCCTACGTCAACACAAAAGGGGAATTTCCTTGTGCCTAACATGCTTTTAAATCGAAAACCAAAAAATATAAGCACAAGAAAATATTAACTTTTTAGTCTTACCCAAACTAAAGATTAAATGTCTTTTAGTTCAAAACAAATACAATTTTTATGCTAATTCTAGTTTTGAAAAGTATTTCGTCAGTGAGTAGGACTGCCCTATTTAAAATAATAAAACTACTAAATATCATCATGCTTAGAATCAGTTCCCTTAAGAAGCAAATTCACACCACGACTAACTGTCCTAGAGAAGGCTAAGCAGCTACCACTAATTATAAAAAGGTGCCAGAAAGGATTAAATAAAAAAGGTCAAATACTGCATTTTTTTCTACCTCATGGAAAACTTTCATCTGTGATCAGTTTGTTTGCCACATTTTAATTTGTTTCCCACAAAAGTACAGTGAAGCCTCCCTTAACAGTGACTCTAAAGGTAATTTTAAAATTGTTTAAAAAACTTTATTTTTAAACAATTTTAATTAAAAAAAAATTTATAACAGAGATAATACAGAAGCACATCTAGGCCACGGTCTTAACTGATCCCTTATCTCTATGTGCCTGGCCTGTGGAAGTAACTTTACGAGCAGTCTGGTACTTCTTCAAGCCTCACTTCTGAAAGTTCACTTTCAGAATTTTGCAGGATTTCTCAAGTTATTCATAAGACAATTTTTAGGGTACTCAGATGAGCAACAATTCATTTGTCATGAGATTTTTTTTTAGCTTCATCAGATCCACATGAAGGAAACTGTATCATATATTTTAAATAAAGTATCTGGTTATTCTGCCATAAAACAACAGTTCCCAAACTTTCTGAGCTAACAGACTGCTGCTGATTTTCAAAATTCCTTATGTAGATTACCACTGTTCAGCAAACGCTCAGCTGAAAATATTTCCTACTAAGACTCCATGGATCAGTCTTGTAATTACTATGAAAACACAGGGACATTGGTAAGAACAAGATGACCAACCTTCCAATGACATTTATTGCTTCTTTCCAGCTGTTTAACATTTACCTGTCCTTAACTTTGCAATAAGTAGTCACAAACAGCCTGTTTAAACAGAAGTGTCCAGGGAACTGTTATGAATGGTTAATAGAATCATTCACCTTGTAGGGGAAAAAACAAAACCAACTAATCTATCACAGCTTCCCCTCTTCCCCTCCTTGCCAGATTCTGACTTGTAGAAACTTGAAACAAATCCTGAATGCATTCAAAAATTTTGATGGAAAATGCTTGGAGGAAACTACAGCAATCAGAAGTCTCATAATTTTCTTGTTCCATTAATTTGTTTTGTAAATTTCAACAAGACTGCTGCCTTTTCCAGTGGCTGTTTCTGCATTCCAAACAGCTGCCAGATCAAAAATGTTCTCACTCTTCCTTAATTATATGGCTGCATAACAAGTCCACTTGAAAACCTTTCTGAGGCAAATAAGATCCTTTTTAGGGCAAAGTCAGGCACATGAAGTAGCTCTCTGAAAAAAAACTCAAACAAAACTGTGGGTTTATAGGCTCTTCATAAAAATTAAAAGGGCAAATGATTCATTGCACAGATATGTTTTAAGGATTTCATGAAAGCAAAATAGGAATGCCCATAAATAGCCTCAAGAGGAAGAGAAAAGTTGCTGCCAAGCTCAGTTTTATAACCAAAAATAAGACTATTATAACCACTACAAACAACAATCAAATTCTACCTTCTAGCACAGAAAGTATGAACACACTTGTTATTAGCTGCAGACATACTTGTTATTAGAGCACACCCCAATGGGAATCAGATGCCCGGTATCTCAAATACTCCTTTCTAAATTCCTTTCCTGAACTGATGTCCACTGGGAAATATCAAACTTAATTTTATACACTGCCAAACAGCAAAAGTAATTTGTGCAATTTTTGGAAGCCTTTCTGTCGTAAAATTAGGGAGTGTAAACAATTGCAGAGAAAAGCTCTTTTACAGGTCTCCTACATTCTGTTATGGTTTCCTTTCTTTCTGAATCACAAAGAACTGCGACATTCTTGTGATCCCAATAGGAGCATAATTGTACAGATCTTATCAAGTGTCTGTTAAAGAAGCATAAAATGATTTTCAGTAGGCTAAATGTAATAACTAATTAATATGGCACAAAATTCTTCAGCTGATGAATTTGTAAATACCAGCTTGTTAATTAAGTATATGCCTTCAATGCAAAAAAAAAAAAATTTTACTTTTATAGCAATGAAGCTCAGAGCTAAGCCTAAGCAATCACTCCAAATACAGTTACAACACAAACTTCCAATCTTGATTGTGTTAAAAGGAAAATCTAAAATCTTGTTTTGATTAACTAATCAGCTGCAAGCTAACAGAAGAATTACTGACAGTGATGGAAGCTTTTGAATTTTTGAAAATTTGACAGTGCTTGAAAAATGTCAGTGATGGACGAATCCCTCCTCTCCACAGCTGTAGTCTTAAATGTGTGCTGACTACTTCTCAAGGCAAAGTTATAACATGTAAATTCCTAGAACAGCATTGGTGAATACAGAGATTACCTTTATACACATTATTTCTATAGCAACACTCCAAAGTGTGCTTTTATAGTACCCAAAGTAGTCATTACTGATATTTAAATTTAACTCTTGAATAACTCATGATTAACATCTTTAAATTACAGCATTCTATTTTAAAGCACATTTGATAGAAACCCAGTAGATAAAAAGATTATCCATCTAGATTATGCATCTAAAGCTGCAAAAGTAAATTTGTTTACCTTTTAGAAGAGCTACTTTGACAATAGGTTCATTTAGATCTTGGTCATCCATTTGAGCATCTAAAAAAAACCAACCACACCTTTCAGAGAGAAGGCAGACTGCAGACAGTTCTCATACACATTTTTACATGGAGAGAAGATTTTATGTCCTTCTCAATTTACAAGAGTCAAATTTTGAAGCCACAAAACAGACAATATTGCCCAAAGCTTGTCTCTAACTCTTCATAATATACTCCATTCTTTCAATAAAATACTCATGATTACCTAAATTTAATTCAAACTGATTAGAGCTTACAGAAATCTCAGTTAAACTCATACCTGTAGTGTCGTCGCTGCTTTTTTCTTTGCTTGGGCTAAGGGTGTCGGACAAATCGTTTGATTCTTTGACTCGTGCTTGGTTCTCTGCAAGAGACAAGGAAAAGCAACTACAATCAATAAATGCTTTGTTCATAATTTCTCCTATACACCAAACTACTTCTAAATGTCAGTAGTAAACAACTTGGTGCAAGAAACAGTTAAAAACCTGCTGGGTGCTTATTTCTCTGCAAGTCTGGGCTAAAATGGATTCCGCATCTCTGGAGTCATTAACCCAGCCTAGCCTCTAATAAAGGATGCAATTGCCTCGTGCACAGCTTGAATTTGGGTTAATGCTGTGTTCTTGCCAGCTGGAACTATGGAAAAGCTGATTCAATCAGCAAACAAATAAGAAAAGAAAACTAGAACAATGCAGATACTGTAGCAAGTCAGAAAGAAACTGCTGTTAAGAATAAAACCGTGCTTCAGTATTTTGGACAAATAAAGTAATAACATGTACATACTGTACTGTTTAAGAGAAGTGTGGTGTGAACGATTAAAGAAGCACAGCAATATAAATACACTAGTTTCTAGAAATAATTTTCAGTTTAAATTGTATTAAGAGAAGCAGTGTTAGGATTTCCACCAAAAAATTACCTTCATGAAATAGCTGTTCATACATAATTCAGCACTTTATTACATGCAGCTTAGTGAAGCCACACAGTTGGTTTGTTGGTTTTTTTTTTTTGCTGGATTTTTTGTTGTTTGGTTTTTTTTCCCCAGTTCTAGATTTTTAGTGGAGACCACATATTTTGAAAAGATAAGGGGATTTAATTACACCAGAGTATCTTTGTCCCACACAGAATCACCCCTGACTCAAAGTCTAAATATTATATGTGGCTGAAATACATTTGAAAAAAAATTTTCTTAAATAACAATTACGGTTTAGTTCTGATGGGTCCATTAAAAAAGGACACACCATCCCTGGGTGTGGGCTAACCCAGCAGGTCTGTCAGCAACAACCTGTCACCAACATGCAGGCAAGATTATGCAAAATTAAATCTACCTTATCTGCCTATTCAGAGACTTGCTTTGACAGCACTGCTGCCCACCTGCAGGCTAACAGAGATTTCCTCTGAAGTCTCAAGTTCCAGGCAGAGATATTATATGAAAAGAGGTCAATACAGCATTCCCAGCACACAGACTTCTACCATCCATGGAGAAAAGCACAGTCAACACAAATAATTTCACCACATATAGGTAACATGCATGCAACAATGAAGAACCAGGACCCAGGAAAAAAGAAGCACATCAATAAATAAATTGTGTTACACAACAGGGTTAATGCACAAAAAGAAGTAAAAAACAAGGGAATAATATGACATCTTTTCAAATAACAAGAGAATACACAGAACTAGCTTCCCCCTAAACAAAATAAGCAGAAACTGGAGACAACCTATGTGGCTACATGAGGAAATCAACATGACAGAACATGGACAGGTTAACAGAAAAAAACCCCCCAAAGTTTTCTTAATCTAACATGAAAAGTTTTCTACAACTCTGTGCCAGATTAACATCTACCTGTACATGAAACAGAAGGCAGCAAGTACAAAGAAAGCAGCTGATGAAGAGCAAGACTCTTCCCATCCTAATGCAACCAAAATCACTGGAGAAGAGCAAGGGGAAAAGCACCTGTACAGTTAAAGCACACTAGAGGATCAGACCTGGCAGGTACTCCAAACATAACTTCCACTTTACCAGACTTCAAAATTCATAATGATTGTTGTAGTTAAAAATTTAATCTTTGGGGGTGGTTGGTTCTCTGCTAAAACATGTTCTTTCTTATATTTAGGAACAAGGATTTTAACTAATATCTAAAGGTGTTACAAATCAAAACATTTTACATTATCATATATAACCAAGCTCACAGAATGGTCACTAAAACTGTAGTATTTACTAAACCAAGTAGTACATTATTTTTTTTTAACTACTAAGCAAAGTATAACCTAAAAGCCTCACCCATATCATTTTTATTAGTGGCCGATCCAGAAGCACTAAGATGAGCAAGATCCATATCCAACTAACTTTACCATATCTGGGCATCCATGGAAATACTGCTTTCCTGCTCTGTGCAAAATGGGAGGAACAGTGCAAGTTCCAACCACTGAATTAATTCTCTCTCCCTCAGCACCCCCTTATATACTTAGCTCCCACCCACCCTTGGTATACCAGCTTGTCCCCCCCTTCCTGCCCTCCCCCCTCTGAAACAAGGCACAAAAGATGAGGCACCAGAGGAAAGATGCACCAGTTCTACATGTGAAACAGCAGAAGACAGACAAACTATTAGAAGCCTGCTTCCTATTCTGGAACCAGAGACGTAAGCACAAAACTCTTTCCTGTACTATATTATATCACAGCAGTTGATCCTATTTCCCATAATAAAACTGAGCTGAATAAATATAGCTAAAGTGATAAAGTATATTAAAATGTGTTGACATCATACTTGATGAGTTAGAATATATTACCAAACACTAAAAATAGCTCAGAGCTTTGCAATGGAAGGGGCATGCAAGTGTTACGTTACAGTTATTGTATGCATTCTTTTGCCAAATATGGCACCTTGTCTATAGCTTCCTCATGTACAGAAGGGAGTTAAAGGTGCCATTACATGCATTAAAGGAAGAGAAAATAAATTCAAATGTCTCTATAACACTGGAGCTGTTAAATTAAGGTTTATTCAACACAACATTTTGCAGGAGGACAGAGGGTGAAGAACTGAGGTAGTATGTCCAGACATCAATAAAAAGCTGCAAGAGAGGAGTGAGTCCTGCAAGTCCAAACAATCTTACATTATTAGACACTTGAGAAATATTGACCTGCACACTTGGTAGCAATCCTGATCTTGGCATTGTAAGGTAGGGATGACTGTTCCTTGACAAGTCTTTTCTAATTAGGTCCTTTAATTTAATTTGTGTTATACATTAGTGAAAAAGAGTTAGAGAGGCACAGATATATTTTATTTGGAAAAGACATATTTAGGAGGTTAATACTTATTTGAAAGTTATGAGGGTACAAGATAGAAAACAGTCAAAATGCACTTTTATTTTAAACTTAAAATGACACCAAACATTATTTCTATGTAGCCCTATAATAAAACCAAAATCCTGTTTGGAGTTCATGCAGGCACTAAAATTTGAATTGAATTTACAAAAATTACTACCTTTTTTTTTTTTTAAATGCATATTCAAGCAAGAATTCAGTCAATATTGAGACCAGCATTTCATGCACTCTTCAAAAATGGTTTCCATTAAATCTTTTTAGCCTACAATAGTATCTGGAGTAGAGTTCAGCACACCATTTCCCTCCCCTTTATTGAATTTCTCCTCAAATGCGTATTCAAGCAAAACTCAAACTGCTGGCTTAATACAGAACATGCACTGAGTGACAGAAAAAAGCATGCTTCAAAAACAGTTAAATAATCCAGAAATCTAACCTTTCAAAAGCTTTGTTTCTTCCACTTTGGTTAGATGTCCTTCATCTATGATCTTGTCTGCCAAACAAAATAAGTGTTACTTTCCAAGCTCAAATTTTCCCTGCATGCATCTACGTAGAGTACATTCCATGACCAAATTAAAAGCTGGTAATATTACTTCCTACTCAGGCTTGAACAAAAACTTTATACTGCCATGGAATAATGAAACAGAACACACAAGACTACCAGAACTGTGATACAGTTCATAATTATTTCTCCTTATTAACTTACATAATGCTGCAGTTCACTAATTAGTATTTAGAAAAATTAATTTTATGTACTTTAAAATTAAAAAAAAATCAAATCGGAAGCAACAAACAAATAACATGTTTCTCAAGTTCAGTTATCAAAAAAGGAATTTGAAGAGCTGGGTGCATGAAATAGACATCCACACAACACAGCAGAAATCTAGAAATGCACCACAGTAAAACAGCAATAAAGAAGTCCCCTCGACATCACAATTGCTTTTAACAGCGCCTGTGAAAGGTACACAGAAACAGCCTTTCTTCATTTAAACCTTTCAGGAGAGCTGCACAAACCTCCAAAAAACTAGGAATGAATTACATTCAGGTTCATGAAAAATGGAGTTTTTATACATAGTCTACTTCAGGGAAGTCTACTCATGTATGTGAGGTGCACAAAAATCTTAGAAGTGGAATTTGAGACTAGATTGCTAACTTCACCCTAACTCCTGTTAGACACAAAGGTAAACAAGAACACCAAGGGAAGAACAGGATTGGATTAATCTAAGGCACTAAAAAAAACTATTGAATAATTAATTTCTTTTTGCAGATGAGATTTCGTTATTTCTAATTCTTTAAGAAGCGATGCCAACACAGAAGTATCAAGGGTTCCATCTTACAGATCACATATTCGATTTCTGTGCAGTAGATTTTGCAATTTAGTCCATGTTGAAAGCTGTTAGTCCCTGAAATATCAGGCTTGAAGCTGCCTCTGCCTCCCCTCCATGCTTTCCCTGTCAGATCCCTGATAACCAGGCAGGGAATGCAGTTTGCTGGATACTCCATGTGCTGTCAACAGGTAACTGAGACACAGAGAAGGCTGAATGAACAGCTCAAACAGGAGCATTCAGGATAAAGAAGCTGGTTAACAGTAAATCCTCTTCAAATTAAAAATAAATTAAAAAAAAAAACCCAAACCAACAAACAAAAAAATCAGAGCAACTTTAGTCAGCATTTCCAGCTTTAAGTATCTCTGAAGATTAACTCATCGCTCTACTCCTCTGATGGCATGTTGCTGTAACTACGACAATCTAAGAACAGATGCAGGACAAGATTTAGGAGGAGATATCTTTTACAACCCTAGATGGTAGACAAGCTTTCAGAAAAAAAGCCCTGAAGAAGGGTGTTCACGTGTCCTTTGTTACTCAGCCCTCCCACAGAGATAAACCAGTCTAAAAGAGATGCTCCCTCCACCTACTTTTATCCACAAACATGATCCTGCATTAGTGTAACATTTTGCTAATACTGCTTCAGAAACACATGGAACAGGAGACTGGATTCCCAGGACTGGCTTTAGGTCTCAAGCAACTGTAGATCACTCATCATCCAAGTTGAGAACAGCCTCAAGTTCCTCTGAGCTGCTGAGAATGACTGTGCCTAGACTGAGGAGGAAAGTGCTGTGAAGGGAATCAAGTTACTGGCAGCCACAAGTCAGGAGTTTGAGTAATATCATGAGTCCTCTTCCACTTTAAAATAAAATAAATCTAAACAAAAGTCTTCATATATGATTATTCCAGGACTCAGCTGTGACTGGAAAAGGGGTGGAAGGGAAGGCAGCAAGAAAAAAACTGAGGAATTCTCCTTGTAGATATGAATAAAACAGCTGAAAGCAAAAAAAGTTGCTTTCAACTACTTGATCTGAAGGGGTAACACCTCAACCATGCTAGACTGCTAGCTAAAAATAGGTTTCTATAATCAGCTTACAGAAGAAAGTTTAGCATTATGAATTGATGGATCTTTTAGCTTTCACAATTCAGTAACTGCTAAACCCTGAATAATTCCAAAACAAAACACAAACTACCCTACGCAGATGTTTTCCAAACTGAAATTTCTGCAGCAGCTCTTAACACTCAGTTTCCATGACTAAAAGAAACTGCAGGCATGGGGTTTTTTTGGCTTTTTTTTCATTTCCATGGTGGCTTGTTGTTTTCTAGTGTCCATTACTGATTTCACCATTTGTACAAAAGGTGTCTCCTTGGCAGTTTCTTTGGCCAAGACCTTCAGCAGCAGCACCCAAGTCTCTGCCAGCCTGACCCAAAGCTGGCACAGCCAGTGTTTTGCACTTGGTGACTGAGACCTCTCCTAACTTTCAGAACAAGTGAACGTTCTCTGTGTTTCAAGAATGCTACTGTTAATATATGGCATAAGCCAACAAAAAAAATAGTTTAGTTCAGCATGCTGGTATTTAGATAATACACAGAAAATTGGATGTTGGTATCACCAAAGTCCATAAATCTTATTTTTCACTGTTACCACCCTAGTCACTAAAAATGTCAGAATCCAGACAACGACATAGAAAAGATAAAGAGATGTCTTCTTTAAAACATCTCTTTCAAATCCCTGCATTTTTTAATTTTACTGTTTCAGAAAACTTCATAAACCTGATTCGTTCTTAAAACAGTTAGTGTTTTCCCTGATTCAAGACGTAATCTTGGTTACCAAAATATAAATTAGGCTGAGGATCCTAGCTTTAATTTCTGGCACAAAAGAACTTTAACTTTCAGGCTATCCAGTCCCTACTTAGCAGAAAGCAGAGAGGTACATATAACTAATGTTTTTACTGACACAATCTGCTGTGAAGTTCAGCTTTCAGTTTGTCTCGAAGATAATTCATACTTCCTTTTGCAGCATAAAGCCAGCTTTCCTTTAGGTTTTTTAGGTATTTCCTATCTTTTCAATTTAAGAACTCCATTTTAGATTTAGATTTAGGTCATCACTATGTGCAATATAATAACTAAGATCTGTTAACATGACAATTATCACTTAAGTAACGTGGTCTCCCTACATTTGTATTTTGGCATCAAAATAGTCTTTGAAGTAGGCCAGATTTGAAAACCAATAAAAACCTGTCCCTCAATGCACAAATTTCCAACTGAAAAAAAGTGATACTAAACAGCTTTACCTTTACTTGACACATGCAGGTCAAAGGAAAAGTGAAAAAAAAAAACATTTAATCCATCCAAAAACTACTAACAATAATTTTTCAAAAATCAGCTTGATGAAAAGAAAGAAGTTGACTTGCATTTAAAATCAAACATAAAAATCACAAAGGAAAAAAATAAGGACAGAAATAAAGGTTAGACTGGAGTGAAAGGAAGCTAGCAGGGCAACAAATCTCACTGTGGTCTATACATCAACACATTTTTACTAACAATGCATATCATGTACTGATCAATAAGATGCACCATGACTTCTGCTCTTGATTTCACTGATTTTCACCAATGGTTACTAAAAAAAAGCTATGGAATGAGCAACAAGTGAACTGGATGTAATGATCAGAAAGTAAGAGACTTCCCAGATCATTCAGAGCCAGATTTCATAACACTCCACAGATGCTACAGATCAGAACACATTACTGGATGATATTGTGAGTGCATTGTGCTTAAAAAATAAAAATAATTACACAATATCTTTAAAAACCTACAGAAGCTAGATTTTACAAACCATCTGGTTTCTGGGATTTTTATTATATCATTATTGTTTAAGTTATAAACCTGCTCCTCTCTCAGAACTTAAACCTCTGGGCAAAACCCCAACATACTACCACATGATGAACTATATATTCTTGCTTTGTATTGCCAATCTTTATGATAGTGTTCTACACAATTTGCTGTGTGCCTTAAAACTTCACTTCCTGACCATCTCTGGAACTTATTTTTCTCCCCAGGAGTCCCCAACCCTTGATGCCACCCAGAGCAAAGAACAGGAGTAGGACTGAAGGGTAGCATTTACATACAAAAGGAAAAGAACAGATCCTACAGTATGCAGCTTTTAACCTCATGATATTGGTAGGCTTGACTAAACATATTTGAATGAGGAAGAGGCAAACTTTCAGTCCAAGAAGAAATAAAAGTCAATTATTTGGAATTTTTCTTGATGTGAGAGTAAAAACCTAGACTGTCATAAAAAATGCAAAATACTGAACCCTTTTGGACTCATATTTATTCCTTTAAAAGTGAAGCAGTCGAGGCCTTGCAGTGTCTTCACTCTGTATTTTTCAATGTCTTGAGAAAGAGTAGGCATAAATCCACTGATATTCATTTTACTCTTACTAGTACTTCTTTTACATCTTAGAATATTTTACTAGATATTGTTGATCACTTTTCCTTCTCAATAGTGACAGGACTGTTGCATTTAGATTGCAGAAGTGAAACTAACCTAAGTTTTGCCAAAATAGGTTAAGCTAACATCCAAATAATGAAAACAGGCAATCAATTTGTATTTGAACATCGCACAGTGTGCCCTTCATGTTCTAGATGAAAAAAATGTTTACTCAAGTATTTAACCTCATTTTTATGCACTGAAAAAAGATTCATACAAGATCTTTTCAAAATTTAGAATTATTTTAAACTGCAGCCTGATGGAAGACAGCTCCCAGTCAAGATTTTTTTTAAAATAAACATTTTTCAAATAAAGTTTAAATTTTCTTATACAAACATTAGTAGTATAACGTCATTTGGTTCATGGCACTGCAATCTGGATCACAAGCAGTAAAATCAAACAAGTCTGCTACACTTCCTCATGAAAATTTGAGAGGAAAGAGTCCAATGGGCATTGTGTCAAAAATGATCCTCTCTTTCTGCTTCTAAATGCTTCTCTGCTCAGTTTTAGGTACATAATTTCTATATACTCTGAAGTAAAAGAAAAAAGCAGATTTTCTTAAAGTTTAATAGCACTTCTCTTCATTCCAATGATATTTTTCTTTCAGTAGGCAAAAAGTTTTAACACCTTCAGTTTCTCCTTAATTACAGCTGTGCAGACAGTGCTGTTTCATTACTCATTTTCAAAAGCACTTGCTTTGAAAAACATGTTTCACATTCCAGAATAACACATCTTTCTAAAGACTGGTATTGCAATTTTCTCTTTTTCTTAAAACAATCTCTTGGATTTCCACATACAAACTATGGACCTGATTTCTCTTTTGTTCTTTGGTTACAACTAATTTGGAGAATGTGTAATTATCAGATAAATTATAGATATGTGAAAAGGCACCTCATTCTCCGTCCTGCTGCCTGTGATGTTCACTTTCACTGACAGGTTTCAACTTAATTTGTAACAGGTGAAAAATTACACTCAGTTTTAAACACCATGTGGCAATATCTCCACCCATATGTTGGTCAGGGCACAATAATGGATGAATTGAGACGAGACAATGTGACCATCACTTTGCAAGAGCAAAGATATCCTATTACTGCTTCTGCCAGACATCTGCTTAGTACCACAATGTCACAATTCTATGCTTAGAAAATTTCTGCTACTACAGAAATATTAAATAGTAGTGACAAGGTTTCATCCACCTTTTCTGTGTTTTCTGTTTTTTTAAAGCAAATGTGAACACTCTTGTACTCACTCTGACATTCTATGAACTGATGAATAAAAGTGCAGTCCCCTCCACTCTTTGAAAGAAAGTGCTCTAGTAGAGAAAGAAACACTTCAGTTTACATCTTCTTATCATTTTCAAATTGATGCAACAAAAATTTGAAAGGCATATTAACAACACTTGTCAGTGTATTCACAATGGACTTTTGAATCAAATCTGAGTTGATATGCAAGACATGAAATTGAAATGATGTCTGAGTGATAGTAGGAAATAGATTACTCTTTTGAACTAATCAGAAGAAAGAAGTACTCCAGCTGCATTTTCAGAACATGTTTTTAACCCATGTTCTTCAGCACTTTTATTAGCTTTAAAAGGGTATTTTCAAAGTTTTTCATGAATCTTCATGTTGATTCTTCATATCTAACATCCTCTGTTTTAAAAGTGTTGTTGAAAATATGCCTGTACTTCTTAAACAGTTTCACTTCGAAAAGTCTGTTCTGCATCAGAGTTCCTAAAACTGGGCTCCATTCTCAGGTTTACTTGTTCAGCTCCCAACTCCATCAGAATCCTGCATCTCTTCAAGGCACAAAAATCCTTTGACCAAGAGTCCAGCAGTGGGAAAAGGCTGTCATTAGCACAAACCTGCAGAATGTGGTACATTCTAACCAAATTTGTTCAATCATTAGCTCTGACATCAGAAGCTCAACTGAAGTACTAAGCTTTACTATACTTCAAAGTTACTCTGAAAAGTAAACTTTTTTTAAACCACAAGGACAAAGCTATTAAAAAAAAACAGCACCATGGCTGTAAAATTAATTTTTCATATTTAAACTTCCTTTTTTTTTTCTTTTCATTTTCACCTGGTCCTCTAAGTGACTGTATACAAATTTCTCTTATCTTTATGTAATATATGGCTCACAAAACTTAAAGATGAAAGCCAGGTGTCATGCAACACATTGAGAAAAATACTGCTTTTTGAAACAACTTAGTTCTACACAACTTTTAACTCTACTCTGAATACAGCTCTTAACCGCTACAGCCACAGAAAAAAGTAATGTAAAACCATTATTCTTGCCATAGCCAGGTAGTGTGTCTCTGCACACACTTCAAGAGAGAGCGAGACAAAAGGAATTTTTAAAAGCATACTGATTTTACATGGGTTTTATAGTTTTCCTCTTTCATTCCCAAAGTTGCTCAATCTGCATTATAAACTGAAAATTCTTAGCTCTTCTAAAATAATGGAAAAAGTACATAGAAAATTCAAATAAAAACCCCAACAAAAAACCCATCAGTAACTGTTTCCTGCTGCTTTTAAGAGAACAAAATCCAAAATCTGGCAGAGCAAATAACTGCCCATCTGTTATACAAGGGCTACATAAGGGACTGGAAGATGTAAAAGGGCACAGACTGTCATGAAGAGAACACAGGGCAGCAAGCTGTAAAATGCCAGAGAAATGGGTATGGATCGGGTATGACAGAGATGCAGAAAAATATACAACTGACAGAATAATGAAAAATGATGCTAAAATACAGAATAATGAAATAGCATGGTATGTGCATGACAAAAAAGGTGATAGATTGTATAAATACACAGAAAGAGAACTTGAATGAGCAGTTATGTGTTGTCTGTAGTCAAAGAAAAATAACCTGGCAAACAGCTTCCTACAACTTCCAGGTTTAAGCACAAGTTCCACTGGTACTCATAGGATGAAGGAATCTATTTTGTCATGCATCAATTCAGATGACACTGACTCTTGTACAACCCAAAATAAGTCAAAAAGGGATTGCTTCTTTACCTTTGACCAAACAAGTGAGTTTCAGTGATATAATGCTATTTGTTATAATCACATGATTTTTAAATGGGCAATTTTAAAATTTGGACTCTTAAAAGGTATCAGTATTTAAAAATCTCACATGACATTCCCACCAACAATTTTAAAACAAATAAAAAGTGTTTCATTAAAAAAAAAAGTCAAATCTAGTATGATGTTATAAATTAGTCTGCTATAAAATAATTTATATTTGAAGTTAGAGCTCAAAACTTTTACTAAATGTTTCAAATTAGCCCTAGTTTAAAAAAGAGAAAATCAGATGTATTTCTTAACTATTCTATCAAATAGTAAGCTACTACCAACCTAAAATTATGCATCAGCAAAATGGATCAATCTACATAAGAATAAAATCTCATGGCAGTGTAGAGAGGTGGGAACAAACACTGAAGGTCCTGCTTGCTAACCTCAGTAGGCACCATGGGTAAGAGCATAAAATGCTAAGACACTTAAGGGTAACCAGTACTGTTATCTTTAGGGGAGGTTTTGATGCAGTTCCTGTAGGTGTTTAACAGATCTCGTCTGCTCCCAATAAGGATAAGCCATGAGGTTATGTCACGATGAACTTTTGATGTTGCTATTGGTCTCCCTAGTTAAGAACCTCATAATTTACAAATATGTATATGGAGCTTTAAAATTCTGTTTCAAAAATATAAATACAGGAATCCTTAAACACTGAATATTGGTTAAAATCATGAGTTCTCCGTATAGGTCCCTGAACCTTCAAACCTATGCTACCACCATTCCTCAGATTGTAGAAGCAAGCTACATCAAGGAAAGAGTTTAAATTGACATAAGAGGACAAATATATCTCAGCCAATTAAACAATCCAGAATCATAACTGGAATATTTTTTGCTATATGTGATATTGGAAAATTTCACTCAAAAAACTTTGTGTATGTTAAGACATATGAGCTAAAATATTTGGCTCTAACTGGTGCCTTAAGTTTTAGCTTTCATATTTTCCAGATTCTGTACTGCCTTAGTGGGTGACTCTGAACTTCATACAAAGTGTTAGCAAGTTCTCTTCACAGGGCAGTCAGACAAAACAATCCTTTTCCAGCCCAAGAACACCATTGCAGCTTCAGGCCCAAAAAGTGTAAATAACAGAAAACTGAGGAGAGCAATCTGGGAGAATGGGACTTCATAACCTGAAAATGTAATTGGACAATTAACCCCAATATGTGAATGGACCAAAACTTATACAAGTGTGAAAACTCATGATTCAGGGTCCATCTTGGGTGGAGCCAAGCACTTGTATGGCCGAAGGTGGATCCTTTGAAAGCCTTTTAATAAATACCTGCTTCATTCCTTTACCTCTGTCTAGCCTCACAAGGCATCACAACTAACGGGCCTTTAAAAATCCCTATCGTTTAGTTCAATGTGTATTAATTCCTGTTTCACATAAAGATACTCCTGAGTTTTAAAAAGTTAGTTTCCACTGCTTATAAATTTTATATATTCACATTTTTTCCTATTAAACTTATAAAAAACCAGATTTTGCTGACTTTACTTAGCATACCAAATTTTACTAGAAAAACACTGTATGTCCATTGTTGCAAGGGAAAATTAAAAGGAAAAACAAACTATGAGTTTTCCACTTTCTTGTGTCACAACCCTGACATCATTCAATCAGTAGACTCCTACTGATTCCAGTGACAGCCCATCACAAACAAAAAAACAAACCCAAACAAAAAGACAGCCTCCAAGTGGTTTTGTTGTATTTTACAGAACATTCTAAAAACACTCTGACTGGAAGTATAAGCAAAAAACCAAAAATTGCTGCTCAGGAGCGGACAAATTCATTTACAAAGACAAAAACTTCCAAGCGAAACTTTAGAGAACATTTTGAATTTGTTCATTTTCAAACATCAATCATAAGACAAAAGGTAGCCTTCAGATACACTACCTTTCTCTGTGCTCCCATTAATTTTAGGTATGAAGTCGTCAACTTGTATGCCTAGGATTAAGAGAGGGCATTATTTTTGGAACCAAGAAAAATGTGTTGGGTTTTGTTTCTTTATAGACACAGCATTTTGAAATGTACCTGGCTTTTCATACCACCTCCTCGCAACTACCTAATCTGACAAAACAGGCAAAGTTTGACGTGTTTCCAACTCCAGATCACGTTGCTGTTTGTTCACACGCCTAAGAGGTTATTAACTCCGCAGAATTACTGCCTGTTACATACATATACATGTGTGGATATATATAATGAAGTATTTTAATGGCTCGAAGGCCTCGCCGAGCCTCGGGCCGCGCACTCCCACAGCAGCAGCGCCCTCTGCTGGCCCTGCCCCGACACGGCCGCACCAGTCCGGGCGCGCTCCCTACTGGGCGAACTGGGAATCACAACTCCTCTACCAGACACCGACACCGTGCAAGGTTATCCCAACACACGGAACAGCAAACCCGGAAAACAGCTTGAAACAAGAAATTGATCACACCTACCTAAGCTGTTGTGTTCTTTAAGAGTTTTCTCTTGAAGGTGTTCTAACCGTACTGTAAACAGAAGTCCAAGAAAAAGGTATTTCACAGATTAAAAGAAAAACAAATAATCAAAGTTTCTTTCCCGCTATTGACTAACCTTGTAAAGCAGTCAGCCGCTCATTGGTGAAGTCATTATCAGCCTGCAAAGCTTCTATTTTTGCTTGAAGCTCTTGCTCTCTTTCTTCCATTTCATCTATTTTATGCTGCAACTCCTTTTTCTCAGCCAGTCCTTTTTGTTGGATTTCTTCTTGTCTTCCTTCTGCTAACTGCTCAAAAAAATTTTAAAAATCCCCCCAAAAATCAAAATTAACATGTGGAAGAATAGATCTTCTTGATTTCTATGTAACTAAATGTACATAAGTAATTTTCTTTGCTAATCAGATAAAGAAAATGAAAAAAATTGAAAAATATAGTAGCTTTATACAGATTTCACTTCAAGTAGACCAAGAAAATATCAAAATATTTTAACTGGCTTTTTGACTGAGGAACATAAATTTTACAGCAACAGTAAAGGGCCCTGGAGCTAAGAAATGCCCAAAGTTTCCAGCATCTCAATTAAATCAGAACCCAAGAACCCTTCTGAACTGAATGTACCCTGCACAGACCACCTTGATTGAAAGCCACATCTTTTTCCTTGCTGGATCACATGAACATACATTTTAAACAGTCTCCTCCCTCAAAACAAGGTAATAAGTTTCAGTTTTGATCCTTCTGGGTATACTCATCACCATCAGTGAACAACCCATTACTGGGAAACCAACTGCCTTAAGACCAGCAATTTAACATTTTAATTTGGAAAGCAAAATTTCTTGAGGTACTAAACTAGGAACCTAGACTCCAATTCCAGTATTTATCCGAAATTCAGCCAAAAAATATGGTAACTTGCAAAGTGAATTAAGAGGGAACATTTTTAGGACGTTACTTAACTGATGACAGTTTAAAATACATTAAAAGAGAACCTAGACAATATGTAGATTATATGCATCTTTCTATTGTTAACAGCTGTTTAACAAGTTTCTTTTTTCCTTTGCTGAATTAGAAAGTAAACTGTGTTTATTTGTTCCATTTATCTACCGTAAGTCAGATGAAATTCTGTCATTACCTTTAGCTTGTCGGAAAGATCTTTAATCTCATTTACAGCTCCATTGTACTTATTAGCTAATTCCCTTAATTCTTCCTGAGTCCGCTCATTCATTTCTTTCAGGTGTGTACATTCATCTTCTGTATTACTTAAACTCCGCTGTAAGACAGAATTATTATGCAATAAACAGTAACAAAAGGCAGACAAACTACCAAACACTGCAGATGATCTATTTTTTTCCAAGCTGTATATATGCAGAGGATGCCAACTATTCTTATGAGACTTCTTGACCAAGGAAATATAGCAAATAATGATCAAGTAAAAGAAAATAAAGGAAAAGAGAATAATGCAAGATACTATAGGGATAGAAATCTTACTTCAAAAGAGTGTCTAACACTAACTGTAAAAGCTCATTGTAAAAGCTCCTTTTAAAGCATGCTTTGTACAAGTGGTTAAGTGTATATTTCCATAAGAGCTACACTTTAAACAAGGTCTTACAGCTTTTTTTTTAATGCCTGTATGTCATTTCCCCTGTGTTATGTCCCACACACAGTAACTTCTGTAAGACAGCCTCATGAATTTTGAAAGCAGGGAGAAATGGGAAGAGCTGAAAGAATAGTTTCTCATTAACGGTTTAACAATCTTAGTCCTGTCCAAAAGGAGAAATAAACACACTTAACATCCTGCAAGCGTCAGACTACAACAGACACTGAATTATTACAGCAACAAAACAGGGACCTAAACAGCAGCAGTTACAACTATTTCAGCACTTCCAGAAGACCAGGAATGAAACTTCAATACCTCCACTTCAGACAATTTTCTGACCACTTCAATTTTCTCCTGAAGGACCCGCCTCAGGGACTCTTTGGCAGTTGTCTCATAGTTGTGTTTGTCTTCCTGTAATGCTATAAGCTCTTTTCGTATACTGTCTTCTGTTTGATTCTGCACATACAAAATAATTCAAGAATAGAACAATTACTGTTTCACTCATCAAATAAATTAGATTGTGATAAAGCCTGTTCTATTAAAAAATGTTTAGCAATCTCTGATAGATGAGAAAATGTTATGTACAAATCAGTGATCAAAGATTCTTGACACAACTGGGTATAAATAAGTTATTTTTTGAAGTGTATGTACAGCAGCACAGATTCAATGGTCAGTTTTGATCCCAGGAAAATTATGACATTTTTTTGGATACTGCGAAGACAATGTCAGGCCTAGGAGAACTGAACAAACCAGGTCCCAGAGGAAAAACCTTAAACAGGACCTGCAGAAAAAGTTCTTAAAATGTAGACAGTTGAGAAAAAATAGAAATAAAATAAAAATTAAAATCCAAGGCAAGTATAGGTGGCCTAAACAACAATCAAGGCAGCACATACTTGTAACTCTGAATATCAGACAGGACATGGGCAATGAAAAAAAAACAGCCACTTACTGAGATGCCTTGAAATACAGAGCAGATGTGTTTTTGTGCTACTCAGATTATCAAAGCTGTGGAGGCTCATTTTGGAAAGCTTATGGTCCAAAAGCTTTCCTGCAACTAGCTACTTTCAAAACACTTGAAAAGAGCTGCCTTTCAGCATTCCTAATATTTGACTTTAAGTGAACTACTTACCTTTGAACAAGCCTGTAACTGATTTCCCATAACCTCTAGTCTTGATAGCAGCCTGTCTTCATCTATTAAAGCCTAGAAGAAAAGAAGTGTCACCTCAGAATTATCACATGCTTAATGCTGTGGCAGTAGAGTTCGGCTTTAAAGATCTGAATTTTGTTGGAGGACTTACTGCTAATAGCTATTTAAAAGGTACACAACTACTAAATTTATTAAACAGTGTCTTTTGCACAGTTTTAGAGAACCACCATAACCTTTTATTATTTCTGCTGCTTTTTACCCCCATTAACAGCTAAAGTTTATATGGCATTGCACAGTTCAGTCCATAAGGAAAGGATGCCTGCAGATACCTGCCAACTAGTATCTGAAGCCTCTTGTGTAACAGCAAGTAGTCGCTGAAGGGTTGCCAGCTTCTGTTCCAACATTTGTTCCCGATGTAAGGCTTCCTGTGAAGAGAGCAGGGCACCAGTTAGTTCAGCTAGAACAACTCAGGAAATCAGAAGCAACAGAAGAGATCCCAAAATACAACAAAAAGGAAACATGAGTAGCAAACACTGTCAATTTGTTCAAAACCATAATAAGCCCATTCCATTTTATCCATCCACAAATTTATTTTGATAGTTTAGTTAGAAAATGTTATCCTATAAGCTCAGGTTCCTAAACTCTTCATTTTTCATGCTATGTTGCACATGCTGAGGACACACTCTTATTCTTCCCAAGACGTAAAAGACATTTTGTCTTGTCAATAATTTGAGTAACAAAACTGCAGACACCAAAAGACAGCTTGGCAGCTTCCATGCAATGAGCTGTTCATCCTCAAATGAGGTCACAAAAGAGAAATGCCAAGCAAGAACTACTATTTTTGTTTGATTTTTGGTTTATGACAGGAAGACAGAAGAGTGTCTTCATTAACTCCAGGATATGGAGAGTGAACAGATTGGTGAGTGAATATGTATTTGGCTTCCAAAGAAAGAGCATCTGCATGAGCTCCTTCCTGCTATGTCAGCAAATACATATAAAGATAGTATCCATCTCAAAAGCCTTGATGTGAACAAATAAAAATTGCCATTATCAAAGAAAACCAGGCAAAATAAATCAGTATAACTTATACACACTTAAACCTGGATAAAATTTACCAGCAAAAAAACTTCAATCTCTTTCTCAAAAAGCTGACTTTATTGTCCTTTCTAAAGAGTTTACTTTTATCCATCAGCACAGTTTAACGTGCTGCCATTCTGCAATCTAACTCTTTTGTGATATGACATCCTGGGAAAAGCACACTTATTAAACTGACACAGGAGCAGGAACAGAAAGGCTGATGATGCCAGTGAGGAAGAAGAGCTGCCAGCACTGTCCCTTTCTTTGTAGTTTCTAATAGATACAAGCCACAGGATAAGATGTGCATTTTGAACAAAAACATTCAGCTGAACTACATGCACTTAAAAGAAAACTTACTTGTAAATACTGTGAAAGCTGAAACAATTCCTGAGAATACATACTGGGAGTGTTAGCAGCAACCTGAAAAAGAAGTAAGAATCAGAACGGTTTGGATTTTTCATTACACACAAATAATGCAAAATTCACTTAAATCTAGTCACAAAGGTAAAGTTCAGATTATCTAATAATAGCATTTTACTTCATTTCTTGTTCTGTTACTGTTTATGCTTTTTTAAATTATAGAATTTCCCAATTCAGGACTTAGGCCCCACTGTGTTTTTCTGCACATGTTCTTGAACCACCACCACACCCATGAGTTCAAAGCTTTTGGTGCAGTTGAGACTAAACTGACAAAAAAGAAACAAGGGTCACAAAGGTGAAGCCATTCAACCCAAGGACAAACACAAACTGTGGGTTTCCAGCTCAATGTCATCACACATATTACGACTGAACATTTCCTGCTGACCTACGAGTTATTATCATTACCACCATTATCTCCCTTTATAAATATCTATTTCAGAATTAAGGAATACCTGTATTATCTTTGAATAATAACAAACTGTTCTTCACTTGGAAAGAAGTGGAGGGTTGTTCTGTGGGTTTTTTTCAGCCAACTATTTATATACTAATTCTTGTAGGCTTCATACACTGAAATAATCATGCCCTGTATTCAAGCCACACATGTTGTTTTAAAATCTCAACTTAAAAACAGCCTATAAACTCCTCAGGCTGCTGGTTTCACAAATAAGTCTTGACGGTTTCTGGAAATTTTGTTCTTCTTGCGTCTGATTAGAACCTGTTTAAGTTAATCCTTCTTTTTAGAGACTAGAGAAACAATCAACTCCTGATCACTTTTCTCAAGGAAGTATCTATTAACAGCTTTTCTACAAGTTCCCCACATTACCAAAACTGAGTTTAAGAATTACACTTAACAATACCGACTCCATGACTCTACAGTAAGCAACTCTGGCTATGTAAGAGAGGCAGAGACATTTGGTCTCAATCTTCCTTGGGAACACAACAGTGCTTTCCAGACTGTGAAGAGCAGCTTCTCCTCCATAAAAAAATGTGATATAAAGAAAACAGACTTCATCCAACCACCAAATCATGAGCTACCCTTGGGTCCCACAGAACGTGAAGTATTAAATTACACAAGACCTGTTAGTCTGTCAACCTGTACCTGGAAATTAACCACCTTAACATCAATGGTTTTGTTCCAAAGCCATGTTTCAGGTGCCACAAAGTAAAAAGTCAACTTACCTTCAAATATACAGTATAATACTACATTACTTCTCTACCTTCAATGTCACTCAAAATATTAAACTAGGTAAAAACAGACTTTGTTATCTCTTCATCTTTATAGCAAGTCTGAAAATAGCATGTGTCTGAATAAGGCATAAACCGGCAAATTACTGAATTACCTTGTCAACAGGACTTGGTAATGGAGCATGGATAACACTAAAAAATAAAAAAAAAGTGGACACAAAATGCGTAAATGTTGTACTTGGACATTCTTATCAAAACTATAACACCATACATTTTTACTATTTACTATATTCTTACTTGGACATGAAATTATATGGAAAATCTTGTACAGTAATTTACTTTTACTTCTCACAAGGAAGCAGATACCCTAAAGCTTCACACAATTTATGGATGCTAATGATAAAAGGATATTTAAATAAGCAATAAACCCCACAAAACCGTTGAAAATGAAAGGTGACTAAAATTATGCCATTTGTGATTAGCACTCAGTGCAAACAAAATGCTAAAGTTTTTGGTTTCTAATGCTCATAGAAGATTTCTCAAAAATGGGCATATACACAGAAAATGCTGCCAATATTCATCTGAGTTTCCATTAACTTCACTTTAGTCAAGTCTATGTGCAGTTAAAAGAGCCAAAATAATAATCACAAATAAAGAGGGCAGGAGAATTTTCTTATTCGCTTTCTTTTCCTCTATATTCTTCTAATACCCATTTCAGCAGAGTAAACCACAGTCAGAAAAGCTCAACTATATAAGAATATTTTTCTTCTTTCAGAGAACTTCTTTATTCTTCATAGCTGTCTTAATTACTCAAAACAACAAGCAAATGAGGTTTTCTTTTTCTCATAATGCCTGCAAAAGAACCATGCACTCAATTACTCTCTTTGCAGGATCACAGGAAAAGAAATTGCTCCTATGATGATTTTAAACATAATATCCATTCAATCCTCATCATACAGTAGCTGAATTTTGGTACATGTGAATACATGTTCTTACTCTGATCGCAATCGAGCTTCCATTCCATCTGGAAGGAACAGTTTGATTGTGGAGACTATACATCCATGGGTAACTGAAAAGAAACAAATACTAAGTCATCATGCTCCATTAAGTTCAGTGCTTAAGGTTATAGTAACCAAACAAACTGTCTTAAGAAACCTTGAGACAGGCAAAGAGGAGGAGGCATGAACACCTTCAAGCACAAGGGCCTGGGTCTGCCTTCTCAGACCTCCTCTGGACACAGGAAACTTTGTCATTATAGACTTGAAGAGGTTATGCTGTGTAGTCAGTCCTGGCTGTGGAGCAGTGTCCAGTTCCAATTCTTTTATGTGCAGCAATACTTGAAACTTGTCTTTACTACACTAATTAAAAAAGTGAATGTTTTGATCATAAAGTGAGTGAAGAGGAATGCATCTCACCTGTACGAGGTAATGGGAATGCAGAGATATAAACAAAATAATGAGCTGCCTTTTCAAGCTATGCTTGAGAAGCATATCCAGGAACTTAAAAGGTAACATGTCCAATTTGTGTCACTGACACTTGTTTCAAGATCTGGAACTTGCCAAGCAACTATTATTTAGAAACAAGGATCGAAAAGGAAATGCAGAAGAAGTGTGTAGGAACCACTGAGAAGTACATCCTTTTGAACACCATGAGCAGCATTATTCAATACAACACATTTCTATTTTGGGGTGCTTGTAGTGCACATCTACTGCATAGCCCTACACTAGTGGCCTTTCATTTCAGAAGAGGTAAACTTGCTCCTTGAGGACTTAATTCAAGATTTTTTCAACTCAAGAAAGATCCTAAGGAATAAGAGGAAGAAATGCAGTATTGGATTCTTACATCAGGTTCAAACTTTCTACACAATGTTTCAAAAAATGTTACTGATACCATTTTCAATCCCTTTGTGAACAGTCAAATTACCTGTCTCCCTTAGCTGATTTTTTTCACCCTGTATGGTTCTACAAACTGGGAAGTAAAAATTATTTCCAGATACACGGAAAGATAGCTGTACATTGTTCCCAAAACACTACTACAAGTGAGATGTATGTGAGTGCATGGTCACATATCATGTACCGCCACACCTCCAGCACCCACTAACATGCAGAGACAAATCGCTGCTCTCTTTTCTCAGTTATTAATACCAGAAAAACAGTTAATCTGGCTTTGAAAAAAAAGGGCAATGGGCGTTTTAGGACACTGGTAATACTCTAGGGAAATGAGACAGGTCTTTAAGGAAGCTACCTCAATAGAATCTAAAAATACAGGAGAAATGATCCAACCAAGACAAGTTGGTTTTAACCTTTATTTAGCTAATGCTTTTGAGATGTATTCTCCTGGCTAGAGCATCTTGTTTTGTCAAGCTGACCTGATATTCGATTTACATGCCAGATTAAACTGCAGGGTTTGGGGTCTTTATTTATAATGGAATAAATCCAGTTTGCAAAAACGTTTTAAAAATACATTATCAATATTAGCTGTACCAAGTAATACACAGCTTTCATAATGTAAAATTCTTTCTTTAAGAGGAAATCAGTGATTTTAATAAAAAACATTAGGATACCTCACATTAAATACCAACAGACAGGTTTATCTTTGGGTCACATATCAGGTAGGTTTGCTGTAAGATTAAATAATACCCAAGTTTTTCTGCCAACAGCTAGACTGACAAAAATCTCCTAAAGTCTGCAGAAGCTTTATTAGTGTCAAATTAAGATATAATGGGCATCTAGCAAAAGGTCTCAGACAGTGACTGGAAACATTTTGACAAACTTATAAAATTAAAACAATAAGAAAGGAAACAATATCCAAACTCTGCAGTCTGACCTTTAGCTATCACTTAATTGCAGTTGGAAAAATAAGGAGAAAGCTTGAGGTAAAGCAACACAGAAAACACAAATACAGTACTGAGTGCACGGAACAGCAGCAATAGTTGAAATTCAGGTCTGTGGTATTTCTTCTGAGGAATTAACAAGAAGAGGCAGTAAAGCACCCCCTGGTTTCCCAACGGAGCTGTGGCACCCCCTGTTCCCACATCTCACCCCGCTCTCCATCCCACTCACCTCCGGCCGCTCCGCGGGGCCGCCGCTCCTGCCCTGGCACCGGCACAGCCGCCACTGCGCAGCGCCGCCGCCAGGGGGCGCGCCGCCGCCAGCCACCGCGCGCGCCGAGCCGGCCCCGCCCCGCGCGAGCCCCACAGGCCCCGCTCCCTGCACATCCAGCGCTCCCTGCACATCCACTGCTCTGTCCGTATCCACTGCTCCCTGCACATCCACTGCTCTGTCCGTATCCACTGCTCCCTGCACATCCACTGCTCTGTCCGTATCCACTGCTCCCTGCACATCCACTGCTCTGTCCGTATCCACTGCTCCCTGCACATCCACTGCTCTGTCCGTATCCACTGCTCCCTGCACATCCACTGCTCTGTCCGTATCCACTGCTCCCTGCACATCCACTGCTCTGCCCAAAACCACTGCTCCCTGTACATCCACTGCTCTGTCCGTATCCACTGCTCCCTGCACATCCACTGCTCTGTCCGTATCCACTGCTCCCTGCACATCCACTGCTCTGTCCGTATCCACTGCTCCCTGCACATCCACTGCTCTGTGTCCATAACCACTGCTCCCTGCACATCCACTGCTCTGCCCAAAACCACTGCTCCCTGTACATCCACTGCTCTGCCCGTATCCACTGCTCTGTCCATATCCACCGATCCACTGCTCCCTCCACTTCCAGCGCTCTGTGTACATTCACCAATCCATCGCTCCCTGCACATCCAGTGCTCCCTCCATGGCATGAAAAAGCTGCCTCACATCCAGAATGCTCCCCACGGAGTAAAACTGTGCTCCTGCTCCATAATTCAGTCATAATTCAGAACTTGCTGGTCCCCTCCAAAACACAGAGCTGCCCCATATTTCACAGCCCCAAAACCCCTGAGACCTGTCCTGAACCCCGACAGATTCTGCTGCACTAGAGCACAATGGGAACACAGAAGTAATTTGTTTGTCTCAGTTTTTGCTTCCTAGAGAGACAATTTGCCAATGATGCTTTCGTTTTTATTTTCACTCAATGTGGTACCCAGCCCTGAGAAGCCCCCCACACCCCTTGGGTGCAGCACACACTGGGCTCCCCACTTGCATGACCTCCCTCAAACATCCCATGACAGAACAGATACATGAGAGCTCCAAACCTGACCAGAAAAAAGTGCATAAAATGCATTTGAATTAAATTACATTGGTATTATTTGACCCTGCTTTGCAATGCTGCTGCTGCTTCTCATGCAGGTAAGTATCACCAGTTAACCTGCAATGCTCTGGCACCAAGTGGGAAATTTAGAAAGTGCTAAAAGAATATAAACCACATTAACACAAAAAAAGCACAGTGGGATGTTAATAGGTAAGTGATGTATTAATGAGGGGGAAATGGCCAGGCCTCTGTGCTTGTCAGTAACATAGCAAGTGGACAAATAAGGAAGCAAGAGGGGCGCAAACACTTCTCCAGGACCTGTTACTGACTTTGGCTCAGCAGCAGGAAACTGAGGAATTGGTGCTCATACCTGATAACCTGAAAAATCACACACTGAACATGCCACTACTTTAATGAACCTAATCCAGATCACATTTGCAAGAAAATTACTTAGTAAAACACATCCTGAACAATAAAATAAATGTATTCTAGCAACACTGACAAAATTCAGAATTTACATGGGCAACTACACCTGTTCTGTCCTGTCATTACCTTACAATTACACACAGCAGATTGCTGAAATGTCTTGTGCAAGTAAGGCATTATGGAAATACCAGAGTGCTTTTAAAGGGAATCACCAATTCAAAAACTACTTTCCTGTTTCATTACTAGATTAGATTAGCAGTAGCATCTAAGATTACTGAAGCGAACTGGTGAAAACCCCATGCTTACACGCATTCCAACTGCATTCATAGGTAAACACCCTGTGATGATAAAATCTTCATTCTCTGCTTTAGGGAGCAGGGAGGGAGGAAAGCAAACTTGTATCCTCTTACTCATTAGCGAGCTCAACACATTCATGAGTAACATGAGCAAGGCTTCCATGTTCAAAGCCAGAGAAAAGGACAAGCAAGGCTGCATAATCTGATCACTCATTACACAAATGCCAAGTCACCAGCATTTGTGTAATGTATCGTGCTTTGTAAAACTAACATAAAACCACAGCAAACAACTACTACTGGCAAAAATTCATGGCAAGAATTTGCTTACTATGAACTTTCCACAAGTATTTCCAAGAACTAACTGCAATGTGCTGATAAAAATAAGTCAAGTCCAATTTTTCTTCCAACTAAATCTTATAATAAAAATTGTTTTAGTCTAAAAACACTTGAAGAAATTCAGCTTCTCTTAGCAAGGACAGCATCTCGTCAAATTAATAGCTCCAAGTCCATTAGATGCAGTGCATTCCTTTTATTTGTTCCATGTATATGCTAGTATTCATAAATGTTTGCAATCACCTCACATGGAAACACCTTAAATAACTCCCAGGCAATTTCAGCTAGGCATCCTGGAGTTGAATCTTTGCAACATAATTTTTGAGAAGAGTAAAACTATGTGATGAGACCTCCACTACAAAAAATCACTCAAAAATCCTACAGCTCCAAAAGCTCTTTGTGACAAAATACCACCACCACATTACTTAATGTTTTCTTTAAAGACATTCATTAACCCTCCTCTGATACTTCAGATCTGAGAATTACAACCCTGTCTGGCTAAAGACAAAATTCCTGAGTAACACAGCAGGTGCTATCTTTATGTTTTGTTCACTTAATGCACTTCAGGAAATTCTCCTGTTGTACTATGTTTTGGTTTGTTGGGCTTCAGGGGCTTGGTTTACAAGAGGTTTGCTTTGATGGACATTTCATTTATTTGCTTTTTTTAAAAAACTTTATCATCAGCCTTCCAATTTTATATTATTCTTTCATTCTTTTCTAATACACTTCTCTTTAAGGATAAGCTCTATGAAGGTCTTGTTCAGAAAAGCAGTAAAGGGGTGATGGCAGTTGACATTTTATTGCCAAATCTGTGTTACTGAGTAGGTAGGATTCTACAGAACATGGCCAGAAGTTCAATGCTCACAGAAAGCAGCAGACCCATTAAGGAACTTTAAAAAGTCTTGACAAAACTGATTACAATATGATAATCCCCATACATACCAGTCTCCAGAAAGATAGAGAAATGGTTCCTGAAATACCACAATTTCAAAAGAGATGAGATAAAGGCTGCATTTTAATTAATACAGATACAGAGCTACTGCCATAATACATTTCCTGAGCATGCATACTGGGAAGAAGACAGCAAGAAAAATAAATCAAACAAAAATGCCTTCACCTCATTTGTCAGCTAGCACCTTTTCTCTATTGTCATTTTAAAAGTATCTGCAGAAATCAAAACCAGTAGTCATCACAAAGAAACAGTGGGTATTCTGAAAAGAATTAAGTTAACCTGTTTCAAACCTATGGTGACTACTTGACCAAGAAATTCAGGTTCATACTTCTGCCACACTATTAGCTGAAACCTTAGGGTTCAAGGGGCTTGAAAGAAAGGTAATTACAATTATAATAATAAAGTCCAAATACAAAAAAGCCCAATACCTCATTGTGCTTGTGTTGCATTTTTATAATTGCTACTGTCAATTTAAGTGAGGCAATAGATGAACATGTGGCCCCCCAGGTGAGCCTCCTTGTCTAGACCTACACTTCCCCTGAAAAAAATCACAGCCAGGGAAGAATGTAGGCCATGGAAACAACCCAGTAACGTCCATCTCAGGGCATGGGGGTAGAAATAGAATCTGTGTTTTCAGCAGACAAGTTTCTTGGTCAGGTACCACATGGACACAGGGATCACTGCCAGCACAAAGGAGGGAAGAAGTAACAAAAAACCAAACAAATTTGTTTTCTTACAATGGGAATGTCATTTAGTTTTAAAGACTGGATTGTAATAAGATATTCTAAAAAAATATACTTGAAAAGAAACCAAAAAATGATCCATACCCTTACCTTTCCGCGTGTTCTCCGTCACATCTACACCGAACTGGATGATGTCACCTGACATAATTTCACATGGTGGGCTTTCCTCAGATCCTCTACTCAGTCTCTGACTATTAATAAAGGTACCATTACTACTTTTAGTGTCTTGAAGATAGAACTGTTAAAAAGAAACAAAAAAACCCCAGTAAAATATCTGGAAAAGTAAGCCAAGAAACACAAGCTACAAGTAAACTCTAAACACCCTCATCAGGATGCATCACCTTCCCATTATCAAAAAGTATTTATATTTGATTTTGAGTTGAGGTTTCATTGAATTCTAGCACATACACTATAAAAATAATTGCTACAAAGCCTGCCTGAACTACTGCCTGCAGTAGAGGATCACATATCATTAGCAGTAACAGCTTTTGCTACATACATGTAACAATTCATATTTAAGTTAGTCAACATATAAAAATTCTAGCTGCTCATACATTTAAGGTAACAGTATTGCATGACAAACATGCAGCAGGGAAAGCTAGTACTGAAAGCACAAGGAAAACCTCTGGCAGAAGACAGAATTCAGGAACTGCAATAAAAGAATTCAGGAATTGCATTAAAAGACCATGGTGAAACTTTAAACCAACAGGATGCTTTTACTTCTCAGCAATACTAGTTCACATAATTTAATTTCAAGATTTCAAGTACTTTTGTAAATATCCATCTGCAGAGTTAATTAAATGTTAATAGCAACTTACTGAATCTGAAACTGCTTTTATGACACAAGACTTGTAGTCAAAACTGCTGCATCTGAGAAGAGGTTACAAATGAATCACCTAGCAGAAGACCAAAGTGATTTGCTATGACCTGAGCAGTGACAGAAAAAAGAGGGGACCAGAATGTTACTGTCAGCCAGGTGTAACTACTGGAATGAGTCAATCTCACTACTCCAAATAACAATAGCTACTACAGGAATCTGCTGGAATGGTAGAAATTGCTGGCGTCCTGCACTCAAAGAATCTCAAGTCCCAAAGAAGGCGTAAGGTTGGGGGGAAAAGGTGTATTCCCATCTTTTTCTTATAAAAGTAATTGACCTTTTTTTCAGCATTGCATGCAAAATTTTCCATGCTTTTAATTGCCTCTATTATCACACACCTCAAAAAACCCTGATACATAGCTCAAAAACACGTTGTTGAGGGGAAAGATGAGTTCTAAATGGAGTGAGAACACAGCACCAGGGATCCTCAGATCTTGTACTGGAAAATGACACCCAGTGTATGATATGGATCTTACATGGCATAACACAGTGGCCCTAAGCAGAGCTGGAATTCCATTGTACCAGCACACAGGACTCAGTAATGAAGTGGAATGCCAGCACATGAAAGCTCAGGTAGGTGTTTGAAATGAAATGCACTATGTGAAAAGAAAGACTTCCCTTCCCCCAACAGATACACCTTAGATGTTCAATTGAAGGAAAAGAAAACAGTCATCAGTCATAAGCTGATAAAGATGAAGGTAAACATAAATTATGGATAGATCAAGAAATTATGACTGCATTCACTATATTAGCAATACAACCCACTCTACTCTAAATAATACTCTCCATATTATGAAATACTATCTATTAACATAATAGTATATAATACAGTTTTTATAAGTTATATGCTTAAAAGCCAATCAAATTAATTAGCTTGTTAATTTAATAGTCTGAAAGTACTGAACCCTCTCATAGTTCAGTATTGAGGTAATTATTTCTTGCTTCCTGTTTGTTTTGAATTAGCTTTCTTAATTTGAAAATACTTCTGTTATGAAAAAGTGAGTCACGGGCAAGGAGAAACAAACATGCTTCTGCTTATTTGCTCTTCCCCACCCTTTACTTCTCTGTGCATATCTGCCTTTTATACCTCCCAAAGTTTAGATTAATCATTGCCCCTTGTAACCACATTTTTGCAGAATCTGCAAATGGGACTTAGACAAGATAGCACAAGGAAATACAGGATAGTGACCACAGGAGAAGACGTGCAACAGAGCATCAGTCATACAAAACTTAAAAAATTATCAGCAGACACAAAATTCAAATTGAAAAAGGATATTTGTAAACAAATGTCTACAGAAAATACACATTACATTTAATATTATGTAAATTATGTCTGCTTAAGTGCATTCTACTTCATTGTATTACGTAAATTTTAGAAAAATGAAGCTCTTCAAGTCTTTTCATCCTGTTTGTAAACACTGTTCTCCCTGCATCTAATAAAGAAGCAATACCAGACACATGTTAATAGGTGATGTCTAAGGATGGGAAAATTCACCGCCTTCAAACCTTGCTATAAAGGATTCAGTCATCTTGAACACAGCCATTCCTCAAGAATCCACTGAGCCAGACCCTTTCAGGTAGCAAATTCAAATGTTACTTCCATGCTGGTTTTCACTAGTTCAAATGATCTTTCTCAAAGGTCAATCTCTCCAGCCCTTTTGCATAATTACTAAAGCTATCTTCAGGAAATAAAATCAAGTGCAAACCCTGAAACAAATGTGTCTATACATTAACTAGTACTTGGGGCAGTATACTGGTTTTTAATGTACTATTTAATTACGTGGTAAGCACAGAAGGTTCTCTAATTCCCAAACCAACGCCTTTTACACAGCAGCTGTGTAACTCAGCACCTTCTGTGAATCCAGCACCATTTATCCTTCCTGCTCCCAGTGCAGCCTGAGCTCAGACAGCAGTGCCAGCTCATGGAGCAGTGATGAATGCTGCCCTTCCCAGCTCTCACTGCTGATGAATCCTGCCCTTCCCAGCTCTCACTGCTGATGAATCCTGCCCTTCCCAGCTCTCACTGCTGAGACGTGCCACCACCTCCTCACCTGGAGGACCTGGACTGGCTCAGGTCCTTGTTTAGTCACTGCAAACCAGTTTCGAGCTGATGCAAGGTACACAAGGAGATGTTTAAGCCAGGGCTGCCAGAAAAAATGGCAGCATTTCCTGGCCTAATTATACTTGCTTTTATAATTCACTCCTCAGAGAAAAGTCCCAGCCCTTTTGTACCTCATATTTATAAGTCCAATGTAGAGCAGAGATGGCAGCTCATGCACATTCAAAACAACCCAGCTTCTGAGGACTGTTAAAGTATTACCACATCCTTAATTCACTGGATACCTGTATATATTGCTCAAATGCTGTTTTCCCACCCCTTAAAAAACACAAGGCAACACAAAAGTATTCAAGAAACTTAGGCTCCATTATCCTAACACCTCAGACAAAAAAAACAAAACATTCCTAGCCTGTATTTCTTCTTTAGTAAATTATTGTTTATATCCCCTCCAACCTACAAGCCATTAATAAGATCAGTTAATTGAAGACATCTTACCAAGCTGCTTCTACAAAATTTGTGAAGATTTCTAAACTAATAATTCTAGTAATAAATTAAAAATAAATAAATAAATAAAATTAATAATAAATTCTAAACTAATTGCAGTTCATCAGTACACAAACTTCTCCAGTACAGTTCATCTTCCTTAGAAACTATTTTATGGAAGTTTCAAAAAGCTACAGATTTCTGTTTCCCTGTTTTGCAAGGAATTGTGTGCTTATTTCACAAACTTAATATTTATAATATTTCAAGGTACTGTTAGTTTTGCAAATGGAACAAAGGTACCTCCTCTGCTCTGACCTATGGTGCATAAAAATCACATTCCTTGTTCTAGGTCAATGACTCACTCAGAAGAGCATCAACAACAACCTGCTAAATCAGTTCATGTGTTATTTTCATAACACACATAACACTACGATTTTCCCCCATAAAAAATTCCCATTATCTTCTGATTAGAGAAGTAGAAGATTCTTCTATAGTGATCTCAAACCATAATACATCAAAATTAAGCACATAAAGATGTTAATTCTAACTGATATTAGGAAGTTGCAAATCCTATACTTCAGGACAGATTTTAACCTACCTTATGAAATGTGGGTAAACTCTTTTCTTCAAAGTAACAAAACGAACTAGCAATAACAAACCCATTCTGTTTAATGATCACTATTGTAACATATTCCAGGAGGCAGGCTGAAGAGAACTCCTTCCTTAATTAGCCTGATAAGTGAGAAATGCATGAAGTGTTTTCTTTCCCAAGCCATATGCAGGCTTGATACACTTCTGAAGGATCTCAGAGAAGACAAAATATGGGCTCAGAGGTGTAGAGAAAATCTTGAAAAGAAAGTAGCACACTTCTTCAGTGACTTGATTACCTGGATTTAATTACAGTAGAACTACAGGAACAAACAACTGACCAGCTTTTTAATACTTCTAATATTTACTATTACTATGTACAGCCATCCTTTGCCATTTTAAGAGCACATTACTGCTACTCCATCTAACGCAGCTTGAAACTGGAGCTCAGGACAATCATTCTGAGAACTACAGTGAGGAGAATTGCTGGAAATATGAGGCAGTTCATCCACAGAGATGTGAGATTCAGTATGTGGAGAGGAACAACTTCTAAGTCAAAAAATGCAGGAAGAAGAAACTGTCACATATAATTAAACCTATTTCAGCCTTATTACATAGCTAAATTAATAATTAAGTAAATAAGTACCAAAATGTAGGCTATTACTTTTACACAAAGTCAAAAATTAATATATTTTATTTAATAAATAAATTTTCACTGCCTAAACAACTAATGTAGAAAAAGAACCCAAATTTCAGAATCTCCTAGTTCACCATTCTTTTTCTCACTTCTTATTTCCTTTGTGAAAGAAGTACACACAACTGCCATGAGCTTCAGGGTCCTGTTATACCTGTGTGGCTTTAGCTTGAACCAGAGAGATTTAAATTATTTTGTCTAATTATGAACTGTAACCAGTAAGGAGATGGCAGCTTCATTTTTGTCATGGTTACTGCCACAAAGGGGCAGCAAGGCTGTTAGCCAGAGCAGTTAAACCATAAAATGCTGCAGTTAACAATGAAAGATTCTTCCCCTACTTACACTACATAATCATTGAACAATTAATGCAGGCATTATAAATGCACCCCCTGAGTACTAAAGCTAATATTCAAAAGCAGCAAGTAAATAGGGATCTAGAAATTGGAATACTTGCCCTGGAGTAATACTTCACCAAACAGTAATGCAACCGAGGTCATTTACTCATTGCATGCTGAGAATTCTACCAGAAGCAAAGTATGCTGTCTACAAGTCCAACTGTGCAAAGCCAGAGATTTTAAAACAACACATACCAGGGTCAAACCAACATGGGCAGCATTTGTCACAATGTGGCTAGAAATTTTTTTTTTCTCATATTGTTACAAGATTATTTTATCTTATTTGAAGTCTTGCCACTGACAATTTTCTCATTTTGGGAGCAGCGCTCTGATAGCAGAGTACACTGTGCAAACCATACTGAATTCCAGGTCCGTCCTTTGGCTGTAAGAAGTTCAAATGCTAAATTATCTCCAGATCCAATTGATTGAGTTCCTCATTCTGGTCTGCTTAGACAGATCCTAAATTCCTTTCCTCTCACTTGCCTAACTCCACCCGCCTATCAAGGAAGTACAAGTATTTGTCTCCATAAGCAAGCATAATTCACAGGGTGGGGTGCATCAAGCAAAATTGCTTTTCTATTTAGTTTTCCGTTTCTTAAACACATAGATCTAATAGCTCTTTGCTTACTAAACCCCTGCTTCTTCAACTCAGAAACAAAACTAGTGCATTAAGTTTTGAGTTCTTGTGAAAATTCCTTTTTAAAATTATTCTAACTACCCGAGGCAGGCACTCACTGTCAAACTAAATGCAATCAGCTGTGAAGAAATGGATTTTCCAGTCAGATTGAGCAGAGTGAAGGAGTAGCTGTTGGCTTTTCAGGGACTATAACTATTTGGTTTCTCAAGTGAAGCAAAACTTACTAGTAGTTTTCAGTAACTTTTCTAAAAAATAATAAATTTTACCATTTTTTTCTATGCAGTAAAAAAAAAAAATACACATTCTTTGATATATCAACAGATGAAAACGTCACAGTGTTTTAAAAGTGTAAGCTTAATGTAAATCCAGCTACACTGATAAGAAAAGGTTAAAATCTTCAGCTATCCCCAGGAATCCTTCCAAACTTGCCAGTAGTTCAAAGGTGTAGAGGGGAAATGACAGCAGGGAATACACTCTTCTGCTGACCAAGTTGTTCCTATATCTGTTTACACCTTGAAGTTTTGTTGTCTGTACTGCCAGGACAACCCTGCTGGTTGCTCATACCTGTTGTCAAGCAAAATAAACTGTGCCAGCAAAAGCAGCTTTGTGCCAGCACAAGTGACTCTGGGTATAAACACAGTTTGGCCTTTCTAGAAACATTATTTGAGGTGCTATAAAATATTAATCCCTGTGTTCCTTGCCATGTCCTGGTTGTTCAAGTGCTTTGAAGTTCACTATAGGCCCTGTCACTCAGCTTAACTTTTGTGTGAGTGGTCAGCAGACTTTGCCTGAAAAGGACACAGGGAAGGGAAGATGGATGGATTTGTGGGGAGGGGGAAGAAGCACCTTAGGTAGGCAGAAAGGCAATGAGCAGCACTGAGAGGCACCAACAGATTCACTGCACATAAAATGTGTGTTTGGCTACAACCCAGAGTTGCTCTAGTGCCGTCCTCAGCAGTAAAATGTCACCTTTCTCAACAGGACAAAGCAAACATGTTCAAGTTGTACCCACTAACATGTCAGCACAGACTTTTTTTGGACATAAGATTTTGCAATGCTTACTTTAACTGCTGACTTTGCAGACACACACCTATCAGAACTTTAAATTCTGGCAAATTAAAATCATTAACAAAAAAAACACAAAAAGGTATGTTTGCAAACTTAATGCTACCTCCTAGGTTTTGTGCCCATTTAAGCATCACATTTACTTTCTAAATAACTATTCCAACCATAAGTTTGCTAGTAGTTGCAACTCAACTTACTTGTTTGAAGGTGAAAATCTCAGGACTCAGGGTTACTATTAGTCATTAGCTCTACACTATTCTTCAAGTAGTCACAGATAATCTACTTTACATCCAAAAATTCAGAAAGGGGGTATCAGACATTTATTTTACAATGATTTTTGATTTTTATTAGAAAGTTGTCTTTATTAACAAAAAGGCTACTAAAAATATTAAGCAATTCCTCCTAATTATTCAGTTTTACAACTAACTACATGGAGCTTAAAAATATGCTATTTAAATGGCTTGAGCTATTTTTCTCAAATATAATTCTCAAGCATTATTGTTGCATTTTTCCAAGTAATTAATACTTAGGAGAATGACAGAAGATGGCTAAAAGCTTAAGTGTAGGACCTCAAACTATAACACAATATAAGTTCTCTAGTTTAAAACAAAAGCAAAAACCTATGCTCACAATTCCAAATTTGTGCATGTATAGGACAATGAGGAGAAAAATCTCTACTGCTTGTATCCAAAAGTTTGTGTGATTATGCATTGCTGCCCTCAACCTGAACCCATAGTCCCCCACACCTTTCACAACCACTACACCATTCCAGACAGGTTTCTTCAACTCACTTGAGGCAATAGACAAAAAGAATGAGGCAGCTGGACCAGGATGGTGGTGGGTTGTCTGCTCATTAGCCATTACAGAAAGCAGTAAAGTTGGCTTGAAGGCAGGGACAGCTGAAAACCTAGCGCAGTTTCAGAGCTCCTATTGCTTTCAGTTTGCTTAACTTGGTAGGTAACGATGACCTGAGCTAAAAATGAGCAAACTTTAGGAACTGGTTCCTAAGCCACATCTCATACCTCCCACAGCAGCAGCATCAGTCAAGAACAGAATGGCAGTGAGCAGGCTGCATTTACAGTGTCAACCACCTGACTTCTGTCAATTGTAATATGTCAGAATCAGTACATAAGTTATGTAAGTACTTATAAGTACAGCTCATAACCAGAATCTGAAGTTCCCTGTATTAGGAGACAACTGTCTCAAGCTGAATTAAGAAAATTAAGGAAGCCATGACCTACATCATCCTTGCTTTCATGAAATACATGCTTTTTGAAAAAATGTAGTTCTGCGTTCCTCAGTCCAGGAGAGACACAGTCTTTGAGCAGGTCCAGCAGAGGTTACAAAGATGATTAAGGGACTGGAGCATGTCTCTTGTGAGGACAGGCTGAGGGAACCGGGGCTGCTCTGCCTCGTGAAGGGACCTCACCAATGTCTATCAGTTTCTGCTGGGCGGTGTCAGAGGGTAGAGGCAGTCTCTAATCTGTGGTACAATGGGCAGTGGGACATGAGGCAATGGGCAGAAACTGATGCCCAGGAACTTCCACCTGAATATGAGGAAGAACTTCACTCTGCAGTAACTGCACACTGGAACAGGTTGCCCAGAGAGGCTGTGGAGTCTCCATTACTGGAGATATTCCAGAACCATCTGGACACAATCCTGTGCCTCATATTCTCACATGACCCTTGATCAGGGAGACTGAACCAGATGACCCACTGTGGTCCCTTCCAATCCAAACCATTCTGTAATTCTGTGAAAATATAAGTAAGGAAACAAATTGCATTACAATTCCTGAATCCTCCAACATCAGTCAGTGCAGAACTGTATGAACAGCACTAACTCACTTGCAGACTGCTTTTATTTACGTTACTTTTGAAAGGAACTATCAATGCTCCAAATACCTAATACAAGAAAATATCTGGGAAAAAAAACAGTAGTGTTGTGGTGACAGAAATTTATACAGGAAAATAATCCTTCATATAAGGTGGTAAATATATCATATATACCTATACTGAAGTAACATTAAACTGAAAAGAAAGCATTTACTCTATGATTCTGTACTATCACTGCGCACAACCAATGTGAATGGAAACATCACAAAGGATGGCTCCCCTTGCTAACTTATTTGCCTTCACCCTCCTTCAGCAGAACTGGTAGCATTCAAATAACAACAAATTATTTTCTAGAGACAAGCATTTCAAGCCTAACTTGACAGTTGTGAAATTAACACCTCCCAGCAATCACATTCCATAATGGAAAAATGTAGCACAACACCGAGTCACAGAAGAACAAGTCCTGGACGCTCCCTATTTTGCCGTAAAGCCTCCTCAAAATTCTGTACTAACTACACTCTAGTAGAAGATTCATGATGAAGGATGTGAGCAGAAGCAATCCCAGGCATGATACAAAATATTCATTCTCTAAATAAATTTTTCTGCAGGAAATACAAGCTGTGGAATTAAGTGACTGCAAAAGGTAGAAGTTGCTCATGTACCTGAGTGCTGATCTATCTGTAGATTATGCAAAAAAACCAAAAAGGCATTCACTGTCAAAAGAAAAATGACAAGATAGATACTCATAAAAAAACTTCAAGATTAAATGTTTTACCACAAAATGTGACACCCCCATACAAAAATAGATCCCTCTCTACACATCAGTATCACTAGTTTTGATGCAAAAAGCTATTTTTAAAAAGAAGAGATGTAGAGGAAGAGTTCTAATTTACAAGTAATTTGGTTTATATATAGCCGACTGACTTGCTACAGTGAGACATCTGTCACCATAGTAACTAATTACTACTCTTTAGAATGTCTCTTTTACTTAACTTTTGTCCTCACAGTTCACAAAAATATCTGAGTATCAGCCTTCTGCTACAAGTGCTGGATGGTTTCAGGATAACTAGAAGAATTTTGTATTTAGTCTCTTCTCAGCAGAATGAAAGTCTGTCCCTTCACATTCATCATGCTTTTAAACTTTTGTACATGAATCACAAAAGGATTAAGGATATTAACACTTTCATAAAAGACAACTCCATTCTGAATGTAGACAAAGCACAGAAGCTTCCCACAAAAAAACTACCCAACTCGGTATTCGTTATATAAAATATTCTTGAGGAAATTTTACTTAAGTAGTACTCAAGTACTAGTTTAATTCCATCCTGAAAATACTGAGAGAATTTTAAGGTACATCATTGCTTTAACTGCAAAGCTAAAATACATTAACAATAAAGTACAATCAACAGAGAGCTTCCCAGAAAATGATTACTCACACATCATCCCAAGATGCTCATATTGACTCATTAGAATACTAAAACAATATAAAGAAGAGACTTATTTTGTCTTACTGCTGTCATAGATGACAATATGTTACATAACATCCACAGACTTTGAAAGAACTTTTCCTGTTCCATATTAAAACGCTGACTTGTGCAATGTACTCAAAACCAGTAAAAGGTAGGTAAAAGCAGGTTTGTAGAAGGAAATTGTACTTCTTGCAAAGAAGTTTTCTACTTTATTTCATTAAAGAGGCTCAGGCTCTTGTTACACAAGACATTTATTCAGCTACATATCATGTATCACTGTGACTCCAGTGATTACTTTGTACAATTTATCTCAACTTCTATCATCACATCAACATGGATCCCGGGGAAAAGATATGGCAAAGGTGACTCCCCGAGGTATCACTTAATGCTACTGTGCTTTCTATATTAACCAATTATGGAAATATACTGCAATTTAATGCAGCTTTAAAATAAAGAAATAAAACACCCTAATAGGCCATAACCCAGAAATCTGGGCTTCTTCAGGCTAATTACTTCCAGTGTGTAAAATATTGCTGAAATACTCATCACTCCTGATGCCCTTATAGGAATACTTTCTGACAAAACTAGTCTGAAAGCTAAACACTATTATTTACTCTAATAAATGTAATTAAAGTCTGGCAACATGGTACACTCAAACTTTGCAATAAGTAAAATTGCTCTCAACATATCTGGTATCCAGATATAATATCCAGATATAATAAATAAGCTCTGCAAAGAGCAGGTTCTCGTACACAATCTTAATTTATTTTCAAATATGCGTTTCATACATGTTTCTAAAGATTTGTAATGTATTATTGCAATTTACTCCTACCTTTAAGAAGCAAAAGCACCCATAAATATTCTGCACTGGTGGAGAACACTAAGACTATTCAGAAAACAAAAATTTCTATTGTTAAATTCACAATCAAAAAAAATTGTTAAACTTGATAGTTAATATTCTTTGGCCAACCTAATGAAGTGCAAGACCAAAATAAAGCATGGTTTTGCCTCCAACTACTGCAATGAAAAGTATGACAAAGAGAGAGGTTTATCATGTTTGGACAGAGCTTTGCCCTAATTTGAGAGCAGAGGTAAGGCATAAATCTCTCCTGGTCTTTAGATTTTAACTGACCTTATTAGAACCTTCCATAAACAAAATCTAAAATCAAATTTCTGTAACTCCTACTAAAGAAGCAAAATTAATTGTTTTTATAGCAAAACACCGAAGAATAACCAGAAATGACAGGAAGAAGAAGAAAGCAAATGAAAAACAAATGCTTTTTAAAAGCAATCTTGAAATACTATCAGCATCTGTCAGTAAATACTCAGAATGAGAAATCCAACATCAACATTATCCATTGTTTCTGCTTCCTCAAAGATCTTGAGTTAATGAGATAACTAAATAATTAGCAAAAAAACAATTGAAAGGGAAATTTTCCTTAAGAAAATTGCACTACTGAACTTCTATCAGCAAACAATTACATTTCCAATTGCAAGCAAATTGGAGAAAAACCACAACAGAAGCCAAGATCACCAGATATTCTGCCAGAAGAGAACAACTTATGCAATATAATACTTATAATAACATATTATATAATACTTATGAAGCAGCTCTTAGTTTATCACGAAACTCCAACTCCCAACATAACCCCAGACATTTCAAGGCAGGTGCAGAACTGCAGAAGCTTCTTAATTGTCTTGCTACTCAGTGCTAAGTTGCTAAATTAGTTAATCATTACATCAAAACTCCTCTACTCGTGGCACAGAATAAACTCTTATCACATGCTGACTTTTCAACTGCTTAGAGATTAAAGGGAGTTGGTGAAACTATTTCAAACTATTTCTCATTTCTACTCCTTCCTCACAAGGCACTGTGTTTACCTCCCATCATTAATTCCATACTGCTGCTGGTTTATGGTAGAGAAAACTCCCAGTGATCACACATTCAGATAAAGAAAAAAAAACACATCAGATTTCACATGTAACTCCAAATGCAGTGCAGCAGTGGTTTGGTATTATCTCTATCTATATAAAAACTCTCAAAATATCCTGAAAAAATTAGGAAAGTTTCTCCCTTCCTTTTATTAAGCGATATATTCAAACTCAAAGGATTTGTCTGGCATCACTATAGTATTTTTATTTTTAAACAAATATCTACAGTAGGCCTAGTTAATTCATCTCTCCTTTGCACAAAGCAATGTTTGCTTGCTTTCTACCATTATCTGCTCCTGAACTATTAATTTCCAGAGCACAGGTGTCACAAGGAAAATACTGTTCAGCACATTGCTTAACTACAGCTAAAATGCCCATACTGAGGATAAACTTAAAGCTACTGTGGTATAAATTCAAGGCAGCCAATAAAGATACAGAAGTACAAGTCCTAACTGAAGGGAACTGCCTTAGTAGAAATGACACTGCACTAATTTTAATCACGCCAAACAAGATATTTTTGTAAGAGGTCCAAACCACAAATATTACTCAAATAGAGTGTAGTGAGAGTTCACTACACAGCTCCTCACACTGAAAACGACGGGTCGCCAGAGCAATATGCTCCTTCTTGCTTTTCCAAAGACTTCTCTGCATCAAGGACAGACCAAAACTTTTTAAAAAAATTACTAAATTTAATTTATTTTCATTCTGTGTTTTCAACTTCAGCATTCCATGCAGAGAGCAAATACAATTAACTGGAAACCAAACACCAAAAGAGAAGGGTGCGGCTCCATCGAAAGATGGAAAATTCATTTTCCAGCACAGAGGAGAAATCTGACAATTGGGAGTTTAATATTTGTACTCAAGGCACTGCCAAGCCATACCTCCAACAAAGTGAGAGTGAAAATACCCTGGGAGGAGGCTGTATTTATTTGCAATGCATTCCTGGATCAGGACTTTCAAAGCAAGTAGTAATTAAATACTGGTATTCATGAACAAAGGCTGATTTATTCTGGTGCTCCTTTGAGATCAGCAATTTCACAATAAAGAAAAAGATGATTTATTTTAAACTTAAGAAATCCACATATGGAGATGGGGGTCAGGCAGCAACGGGAGAGAATGTATGAGCTGATTTTTGACAGGCAATCTTACAGAATACTGATCAGTCACGTCTTTAGCTGTGTCCTCCTGGGTTCAAAACAAGGGGCAGCCTTCTCACAGGTTCACATCAGAACCAGCCCAGCAGAGGAATGGGCAGTGGGCAGAGGGCGGATAAGGCATTCAAGGATCTGAATCAATTACAGTACCAAACATGGTGACTCATGATTCATACATCTTAGTCAAGGGCAGAAATCACATACAAGGTACACTGGATCAACAGATTAGACAGGTTGCTAATATGGCAAAACTTGCCAAGGTACAGTTTTCTACACCACAGAAGTATTTTGCTGGTTTTTTTCCTAGCTATTTTCCATCAGGGTCATCAAGGATATTACACTGCTAACACCTGTGCCCATGAATGTGATTCTTCAGACAAACTAAAAGGAAAATCCTCTTAATCTCTTTGTCAACAGAAATGCACCCAGAACACCTCAGTGCCTGTGACCAATCTGCCAGTGGGCATCAGGAGCAGGGGAACTGCACTGTACAGCTGGCAGCCCCACACCCTTTCAGTTGAAAAGCCTAAGGGAGTGGCTGTCCACACCTCTCAAAGTCATTATCAAACCTTGCAGATTTTTGTAGCAGATGTGCCATATTTCCCTCTAGAACACAGACAAAAAATTTCGAAGTATAAAAAGAACGCCCTTCTAGCATTAGAGGTTCCAGATTGTCAATCTAAGAAGAAATAGCCTCCTGCGATGATTTAATTTATTAAACCACCATAAAAAAAAAAAAAGTCTTCCAAATCCCTTCCCTAAGCACAAAAACGCATTTTCACTATTTCAAGTTGAGTTGCAGCCACTAGAGGGCAAGGCCACGATACACAACAGACTGCCACAAGAAGCAGAGCAGAAACTACAGCTGAAGACTGTTTATTTTATGAAGATTTGGTTGTTCAAGGTTTTTTTAATACTGAATTTTCCATTAATTATAGGAATATACCCACATATTCTGTGGGTTGCCTAAAATATTAATTCCATCTTTACAGTCTAAAGCTTCCCAAACAAGCTACTTCTATATTTCAACATCCACAGTAACAATTCTTGTACTTCTCAAATTTTAAAATTAGTGTTAAAATCAGTGTTCCTGATACTGAAATTACTGGAAGCAAGTTACTGGAATTCTACCCAGAATAAACAAGCATAGGTAAAAACGAGAATGCTGTCAAAGGCTTTTCCCATTAAATATAGAAATTTAACTCCCTAATCAATGGTAAAAAGTATCTAAGCTTAAAATTTGCTATATCCTGCAAAAGAATCAGAATTAACAGGCAGATTTTTTTCTGTGTCTAACCAGCATTTTTTTAAAAATTGCTGTTCTGAGAACAGTTAGGCCTTTTCTGTACAAAGATAGCCCTATGTTGAAATGTACTCTTGACATCTAATATATTAAATTCTGCTAAATAGATAAATTGATTATCTATGCTCTTAGAAGAACAGAAAACAAGGTCCATAAATTAAAGTAAACAAGGAGAATGAGTCAGTTACTAAAAGAAAAAAAAACCCCAACTGACAGGACATAGACTAGAAGCTCAAAATAAGAACATTTAAAGAAGTATCTAAAGAAAATCTATAGTCAAAACAGAACATGGAAGAAAAGCTCAGCAAGCTTGTCATCAAAAATGATGACACTTAATAGTGGCAATGCACTGGTACTGTCCATGAAATCAGTCCCATCTACACTGGCCCATCTACTCCATGGAAAAAAAAGCATCTGTACCATGTATCACCAAAACAGATGAGCCCTCAAATTAAGTTCATATAACATTCAAACTGCACTCCCAGTACAAATACAGCCTTCCCACAAAAAACATGTTTGCTGCTAAGTAATAAGCTTTGACATACCAAGAGGTTTGTCATCCAAGCTTAAATTTAATACAGCTGTAGACAAGATTACACTTTGATTAAAGGAAAATCAGCAAGACTTTTACACTACCTATAATTAGACTACTATTAGTACATAGTTTTAATAAAGTTTAATTAGAATTAGATGCTATCCAAAGCTTGTTTTAAAGGAAAATAGGTTGGGCCACTGGGAATTGGCAGCACTAAGGGCAACATGGTTAAATACAAGTTTAAGAGAAACATGTTTCTCTTAAACTTTCCTATTTCTTCTTTCAGATTTTTTTGAAAAATATTTTCAAAATTTACAGACAAAAAGTATACTCAGTATACTTAAGCAAATACTAGGCATAGCAAACACAATACATGATGGAGGTTGGTAGACTGTTTCATTGGATTATTAAAGCTCTGCACTATTTAATAAAAGAAAAAATTCTTCAAATCCCAAACACATCTGTGACACTCTTGTTAGATGAATTTTCAAGAGTTTACCAGAAAAAACACTTCACAAGTTTGCCCAGCCAGCCTTAAAACAATTAAGACGTTATTGTTATCATAGAAACAGAATATGAAATTTGTATATAGATCAGTAACAGCTCTCCTGATTGCTTATACACAAATTCATGTGAATATCCACCGAAGTTACAAAATCTAAGAGATATAGGAAGCAAGTAAAGGGCAAGGCCCTCTCATGTAAGTACCTTTCCACAGTGCTCTGGTTAGTAGGCAGGAATTTGTCTACCACAGACTTAGAAAGAAGTAAGCTAGTCCTTCTCTTGATCTTAAAATTACCTCCTGCCTCTGTTGCCTCCTGACAGTAGCTCCTCAGGGCTGAGGAAGCAGCTGTAATTCTTAAATTACAGACTGCAGCAGGAAAGTACCATGCACACAACCTCAAGCCTTTACAGCTCTCTTGGCTACAGTGCATAGCACTTTCCTTGACTGCACTCAGAATCTCCTATCTAGGTTTCCA